>NC_053166.1:131390572-131418072 GCF_016835505.1 Polypterus senegalus
CAGCTCGTCTTCTTCTTTATCTGAGACCTGACACACTGCATGCACGGGTTTTTTACACTGTCTTCCTTTAGCGGGACATTGACTTTTTCCACCGTGTGCTTTGTTTCCGCAGTAGCTGGATTTATGAATATGCTTATCAGGCGCTTCATATTTTTGCTGCCTTTTCAATTGTGTAATTCGGTTTTGTTCAGCTCTTTGGAACTGTTGCTTTTATCTGTGCACTGCGTCAGTTCACGTGAGCGCTCGGTGTACATGCATCGAAGGTTCCCAGCTGTGCTGGTGCCATCTCGTGCTATGTCCATGGCTGTATTTAATGTTACCTTAGTCCTGGCACTTAAAACTTTCTCTCGCAGTTTCGCTGAGTTTGTGTCAAACACCACCCTGACCATCTCATCTTCCTCTCCATAAGCACAGTCCTTCACCCGTGAATATTTAGTGGGAGTTTGCTATTGGATTGCCGCTGACGGACGGCCTTATATGGGCAGGCACTAAATTACAAACGCCAGCGGCAGCCTGTCTATGAACTTAATTTAAAGTGTAGGTTTACATCGTGCTTTGTTTCAGAAGTAGCAGAACTCATGAATATGGTTGTATATGTCACTTTCGCCGCTTCTTATTGTTTAGCTGCCTTCTCAATTATATAATGCATGTCTTCCTGGTTTTCTATGTACTGCGTGATTACGTGGAAGGCGTGATGATGTCACACGAAACTCCGCCCCCACGGCGTTCAAGCTCATCTCCATTACAGTAAATGGAGAAAAACAGCTTCCAGTTATGACCATTACGCGTAGAATTTCGATATAAAACCTGCCCAACTTTTGTAAGGAAGCTGTAAGGAATGAACCTGCCAAATTTCAGCCTTCTACCCACACGGGAAGTTTGAGAATTAGTGATGAGTGAGTGAGTGAGTGAGTGAGGGCTTTGCCTTTTATTAGTATAGATATATACATATATACATATATATATATATACATATATATATATACACACACACACAAACACACACATATATATATATATATATATATATATATATATATATATATATATATATATATATATATATATATAAATATAAAAACTCAGCAAAATAAGAAACGTTCCTTTTTCAGGACTGTGTATTTCAACAATAATGTTTTAAAAATCCAAATAACTTTACAGATCTTCATTGTAAAGGGTTTAAACAATGTTCTCCATGCATTTTCAATTAACCATAATCAATTAATTAACATGCACCTGTGGAATGGTCGTTAAGACCTTAACAGCTTACAGAAAGTAGGCATTTAAGTTCACAGTTCTAAAAACGCAGGATACTAAAGAGACTTGTCTACCGACTGTGAAAGACACCCAAAGAAAGATGCCCAGGGTCCCTGCTCATCTGTGTGAACGTGCATTAGGCATGCTGCAGGGAGGCATGAGGACTGCGGATGTGGCTAGAGCAATAAATTGCCATGTCCGCACTGTGAGATGCCTAAGACAGCGCTACAGGGAGACAGGAAGGACAGCTGATCATCCTCGCAGTGGAAGACCACGTGTAACAATACCTGCACAGGATCGGTACATCCGAATATCACATACAAACATACATACATACATACATATATACGCACATACATATATACATACACACACACACACACACACACATATATACACACACACACATATACACTCACCTTAAGGATTATTAGGAACACCATACTAATATGGTGTTTGACCCCCTTTCTCCTTCAGAACTGCCTTAATTCTAAGTGGCATTGATTCAACAAGGTGCTGAAAGCATTCTTTAGAAATGTTGGCCCATATTGATAGGATAGCATCTTGCAGTTGATGGAGATTTGTGGGATGCACATCCAGGGCACGAAGCTCCCATTCCACCACATCCCAAAGATGCTCTATTGGGTTGAGATCTGGTGACTGTGGGGGCCATTTTAGTACAGTGAACTCATTGTCATGTTCAAGAAACCAATTTGAAATGATTCGAGCTTTGTGACATGGTGCATTATCCCGCTGGAAGTAGCCATCAGAGGATGGGTACATGGTGGTCATGAAGGGATGGACATGGTCAGAAACAATGCTCAGGTAGCCCATGGCATTTAAACGATGCCCAATTGGCACTAAGGGGCCTAAAGTGTGCCAAGAAAACATCCCCCACACCATTACACCACCACCACCAGCCGGCACAGTGGTAACAAGGCATGATGGATCCATGTTCTCATTCTGTTTATGCCAAATTCTGACTCTACCATTTGAATGTCTCAACAGAAATCGAGACTCATCAGACCAGGCAACATTTTTCCAGTCTTCAACTGTCCAATTTTGGTGAGCTCGTGCAAATTGTAGCCTCTTTTTCCTATTTATAGTGGAGATGAGTGGTACCCGGTTGGGGTCTTCTGCTGTTGTAGCCCATCCGCCTCAAGGTTGTGCGTGTTGTGGCTTCACAAATGTTTTGCTGCATACCTTGGTTGTAACGAGTGGTTATTTCAGTCAAAGTTGCTCTTCTATCAGCTTGAATCAGTCGGCCCACTCTCCTCTGACCTCTAGCATCAACGAGGCATTTTCGCGCACAGGACTGCCACATACCGGATGTTTTTCCCTTTTCACACCATTCTTTGTAAACCCTAGAAATGGTTGTGCGTGAAAATCCCAGTAACTGAGCAGATTGTGAAATACTCAGACCGGCCCGTCTGGCACCAACAACCGTGCCACACTCAAAATTGCTTAAATCACCTTTCTTTCCCATTCTGACATTCAGTTTGGAGTTCAGGAGATTGTCTTGACCAGGACCACACCCCTAAATGCATTGAAGCAACTGCCATGTGATTGGTTGATTAGATAATTGCATTAACGAGAAATTGAACAGGTGCTCCTAATAATCCTTTAGGTGAGTGTATATACATACATATATATACATATATATATATACATACATATATATACATATATATATATATACATTGTGAAGGACAGCCGGGTCCCATGCCCGGTCGGGACGCCTCTGTTGCTTATGTTCCGGGAGCCGCCATGGGAAGTCCAATACCTCCCCCGGGACGCTTGGTGGCAGCCTCCTGGCGTCGGTGATTCCCCAACCACCCGCAGGGCTCCATGGGAGATGGAGTCCTCCACAGCTTGGTTGGGGCCCGGCGTGGCGCTAGGGGAGCTGCCTGCTTCCCACAGCCCGGCTGGACGAAGCTTTCAGCCCCACCCGGAGGTGCAATCGGGACCAGGTGGTTAATCACCTGGAATGCTTCCGGTGGGCTATAAAAGGCCCAGCCACCACCACTCGGCGAGCCAGAGTTGGGAGGAAGAAGGAGACGAAGCTTGCCTGGGAGGAGTGGTGGAGAATTGTAAGATTGTGTTTTGGGACTGTGTTTGGGACTGTGTTGGGCCTGTGGGACACGGGGAAGGCGTGTGCCCACGGCTGAAGAAAATAAAACCTGTGTGTTTTTGTACACGTTGCCTCTGCGTGGTCTGTGCGGGTCGGGCGCTATATAGCGCCTTTACATCTGGCGTAGCCGACAGGATTCCGGGCCGTCCATTTGGACGGACCTGCATAAAATTGTGTGTAACGGCCCGGCACAACACCTGGGGCACGCGTAGCTCAGCGCAGGAGCGCACACCGCACCGCAGTGCCGAGCGCGCCCGAGGCAGAGAGCGTGCTCTATTGTGAGTACAGCGCTGAGAGCGCCCTTTGGACTGCAGCAGGGCACGCTCCCGACGAGAGCGCGCCACCGAGGCCGAAGCGCGAGGCACGCGCCTGCACGACTTGCCGGCGGACACGCGCAGCACAGCGCTGAGAGAACGCGCTCGCAGCTGCAAGCAAGCCAGCCAGCGCAGCACAGCACAGCACAGCGCAACTGAGGCCGCAAAAACCCACCTACAGGCACCGCGCCATGGGGAGAAAGCCGGGCGGACACAGAAGCCAGCCTCCAGACGCCGGCATGCCGCCCGCTCCACGGGTCACAACCGGAGGTAGGTGACGGGCTCAAGAGGGAAGGGCCACGGGAAGGGTTTTCCGCGTTTGCGTCAGCCTACCTCCTGGACCCCGAGGGACGAACCACCTGTTGGTGGGCAGATGGCCGCTGTTAGGTGGCGTGGCGGCGCAGAGAGCGACGGGAGAGCGAGGCTGGGCTGTGTCTTCCTTTGGGCCGGCCAGTGAGCCGGAGGAGGAGAACCTGGAGGAGTTTCCGATGCGGTGGCTCAGCTAGAGGAGCAGGAGCTCCTCTCCAAACAGGTAAAGGGGAGTGTGTCAGCCGCCCGCCGAGGACAGTTCGCAGGCGGGGGTGACGGACCTTCTCCCCGAGCCTCTCGGACTCCCAAACAGACCTGCGGAGGGTCCGCAGGGTCTTGTTGGCTCGCGGTCGGTGGGAGGAAACAAGGGGACTTCAAGTCCAGCGCCGACCGAACGCATTAACTTTTCTTGGGCTGTAGAGGAGTTGAAACATGTTCTCCTTCCTCTGCAGTCCTTAGTTAAGGTTTTTCAGGTCCTGCAGGAGACGAAGGAGGACTTGGACAGGAAGATCGGCGCCCCGATGGCGGCCGTTGTTAAATGGCTGGAGAGACGGGGGGCGTCAACCTCCTGCCTGCAGGACACAGCGGTTCAGGTAGGTGAAGCCTGGGCCGTAGAGGAAAGGGGCGGAGCGCAACGGCTGCGGATATGATCAGTGCTGCTTGCCAGGTCGCCCCGCCCACTACACAAGACGCCGCCGTGTGGACCGATACGGTGGCAGAGGAACGTGTGGAGAGGCAGCTGGTGGATGTTGGCTGCCAAACAACCCCGCCCCTCTGCCTGCACCGGTCTCATGATCGTCTAAAGGGGTGCAGGCGGCACAGGGTCTCCCTTCTTCCCATAAGGGGACCCAGACCGGCACTGCACCCAGAGGAAGAGGAGGACCCGGACAAAGAGGTCGGGACTCCTGACAAGGTGCAGCGTAAGCCCGCTCGTGTGGCACTGCAGGAGGGCTACGCGGAGGGGCGAACACGTCACCAGCCCTCCCCGGAGTGGGCGAGGGGGCAGGAGTTTCCTGCCTGCTTCCGTTCCCGCAAGGGTCGAGCTGGAGGGGGTCGGTTATGCTTTTCTTGTGGTCACGCTGGTCATGTCTGGAGGGTTTGTCCAAGGAGGACGTCCGAGTGGCAGGGACGTCGGGGCAGCACCCCCAGACCTGTTCATTATGTTTTTACAGGGCGCAGCCGTGGACCCAAGGATGCCGACTCCCTGTCCTGGAGAGGACCGGCCCTCGCGGGGCAGGCCGATGATCCCCACAAGCCTCATCTGAGGGAGGGGAACTGTGAAGGACAGCCGGGTCCCATGCCCGGTCGGGACGCCTCTGTTGCTTATGTTCCGGGGGAGCCGCCATGGGAAGTCCAATACCTCCCCCGGGACGCTTGGTGGCAGCCTCCCGGCCGTCGGTGATTCCCCAACCACCCGCAGGGCTCCATGGGAGATGGAGTCCTCCACAGCTTGGTTGGGGCCCGGCGTGGCGCTAGGGGAGCTGCCTGCTTCCCACAGCCCGGCTGGGCGAGCTTTCAGCCCCACCCGGAGGTGCAATCGGGACCAGGTGGTTAATCACCTGGAATGCTTCCGGTGGCCTATAAAGGCCCAGCCACCACCACTCGGCGAGCCAGAGTTGGGAGGAAGAAGGAGACGAAGCTTGCCTGGGAGGAGTGGTGGAGAATTGTAAGATTGTGTTTTGGGACTGTGTTTGGGACTGTGTTGGGCCTGTGGGACACGGGGAAGGCGTGTGCCCACGGCTGAAGAAAATAAAACCTGTGTGTTTTTGTACACGTTGCCTCTGCGTGGTCTGTGCGGGTCGGGCTATATAGCCTTTACAACATACATATACATATATATATATATATATACATATATATATATATATATATATATATATATATATATATATATATATATATACATACATATATATATATACATATATACATATATATATATATACATATATACATACATATATACACATATATATATACATATATATATACACATATACATATATATATATACATATATATACACACATATACATATATATATATACATATATATATACACATATACACATATACATATACATATATATATATACATACATATATATATATATATACATATATATATATATATACATACATACACACATAAACATTTATTTTTTATATATATATTTATTTATATATATATACTGTATATATATTTATACACACACACACACACACACACACATATACATATATACATACAACAATATCAAAAACAAAAGAATCCCCTTTGTTTTAAATATGTTAAGTGGTATACTAACTAAAATACTGTTGCCATTTTGTTTTGAATTGCTCACCATGGCTACATCAGGATTGCTGTTCAGTGGATATAAAATCTGAGTATACTTAACTTGAATATCAATTTTACTGTTCCTCCAACGTCTTAAAATAAGCATTCCCCCCTTGGTAGAAACAAATGCACTTTCACTGTAAAGAGTGGACATAATGTCTACACACTGTACCATTTACTATATATATATTAATATGCTGTTTGCAGTGGTAACCTTGCAAATGAATAACCATCACAAGGTATACTGTTGAAAGACACACTGTGTAACCTCTTACATACTGTAGAATTCTTACTTAAAGATAGTGATTTGTCACACCTTCAAACATGGGATATAAACTCTCAACATAAGACTTTGGACTGAAAAGAAATGACAACTTCTTTTTTTGACGATCACGGAGGACTTTATTTGTCTAAATATCCCTCCACTGATGTAACACTTAACAAGGGGGAAATAAGCATCAGATTACTGGGTATAACCGCTGAGTAAAAAATCTATCCAGTAATGTGAGCAGTGCAGGTCACCTTTCTTTCTAAGACATTCAACTTTAGTGATCTTTGGCTTCAACAAATGATCTCCAAAGCTGCTTTTACTCTAGGAATGCTAAAATGCATAGTTGTTTTTGTAAAATATGCTTAGAATTTCTAGTGCTCTTAAAAACAAAAACTCAACACTTAGACTTACATATACAGTAAAAGATAAGAATCTCATTGTTGCATGGAATCTGAAATAAAGGGTTCCATCAAGACATTAAGAGTCATTTTCACTCCCAGAAATGTTTTTACTCTACACATAAGTGACCGGTTTCTAATTTGTCAAGTAATGATCCATGGCTGACAACATTTTACTCTGAAACTGTAAATTCATTCAAAATGCAAAGCTGTTCCTTAACTTTTCAAGGTGACAAGGCTGTCTGATTAAATCAACAGTAACAGATTACAGTTGAACATGGTATGCATCAGGTGCAATTAACCCCATTTAAAGTGGTTTAAAGTGGGTTTTAATTAACGAAATTCATGTACATGCTGCCATGTAGCTTGTTTTATAAAGCGCTATAAAAAGTGGAGGAATATGAAGTAAAGACAAGGGTCTAATGGCACTAAACATAATAATTACAAGACAAACATGCTCTGCATTATCAATGGATGGCAACAACAATAAAGAATACAAATGGAGTAACCAGATGACCATACAAATTAATCCTAAAATGACAGTAAAGTGACTAGCAATTAGTCATAAAAGCTGTGGATCATCCTACTTTAATTAGCTGTTAATGTCCTAACATGACTATGAATAACAACAAAAAAGCACATCTTTGTTTATAATATATCAGACATTTTATGTATTGGTACAAATGTGTGTTAGATATTAAATGCCAAACAAAAAAATAAAAGGAAATAAATCATCTTATTAAGTGAGAAAATCCCAGTAATAAAACTAGTCATGGCCTGCAAACACAAATCTGCATTTGTTTCTGCTGATTTTGAATGCACAAAAACCCCACAAACTGCCAATTACAACTAAAGGATTTTGTTTGTTTATTCATAGCCCAGCACAGTTAATGAGACACCATCTTGCCACTGTGAATGGAGCCGAATCGGCTGATGATAAATTACCTCTGTAAAAATTTATAACAGCAACACACTCGACTCCAATTAAATATTTAGTTTGCTGTCTTGTGGCTTGCATTACTTTTTCTTGAAGAAATATGTGAATGAAAACCAAAGTTACATTACTAAGTGATAGAATTGAACATAAAACAAGACCTAAAAATGTTATAAAAAATTTTTAAAATGCCCATTAGTAGGTCAGAAATGTAAAATGCTTCTGGCAAACCTTTAATTTAAATATACAAGTATCGAAAACAAATAGCTTACTGTATGTTTACAGGACAAGAAAACTAACAACAATTATTTAAGAGCTGGCATCACAAAGTTACCTAATAATTATTGGCAACTTTCTGCCAAAACATGCATGCACTTGTTATTTAATATGTTGATATATTTTATGCATTATATATGTTGACTTCATAACTGACAGGTGTTATTTATTTTGCTAAAATAAGACTTACATAAAACTACTACATTAAAAATTGGACACCATCAAAAAGGTTTCATGAATATGAGTTACTGTAAACAGAGATGTGTCTAATTACTGTTTAGCATAAAGTATTACTGAAGCTAACCATTGTAGGACTCAATAATAAGTTTTAATAATGAGATGTGTGTACTATGGTCATACATTGTGCAGATGAACAAATGTGTTTAATGAGGACACCAAAGTCATCAGTTACAAATCCTCAGGGGAGGAATGAGTAGGAGGAAAAGAGGCCTGCAGAACACACAGCCATTATGAGACTTTTTTTGTCTCATTTTTTCTGTCTGTTATGCTGCTTACTTCATATGTATACATGCTTGTCCCATTCTTTACAGAATATGCATCAAAAGTGATTGACTTACTGAATCTCAAAGGTACACACGTGGGACATTTAAATCTTAGTCAAGGTTGTTTGGGGCATATTGGAGTTGAAGCATAATTTTGAATTTTCCAAATTAGTGAATTATTTTAGTTTTTTTTTTTTAAACAGAAGGATCAGTCAGTTATAACAGTGTTGGTTACAGGAGTGCAACCAAAAAGAAGTATTTTTAAGAAAATAGAGCATGTTTTCTTGAGGTACCTAGGACTTCCTGGGGGGGTGGAAGACTCAAAGCAGCCTCATCCTTGGGAAGAGTTCCCAGTGCCTGAGCAGTCCGAATATGTTCTCTTAGGCGCTCACATTCCTCTCGCAGCTGCTGGATGTCTTCAACACGCTGTTGCTTAGCCACACTAGAAGGGTTCATCTTGAAGTGGATTACTTTTGTTTTGGTCGGATCATAGTCACCCTGTTTTAAAAAAAAAAAACAAATTATGAAATCAATTAGAATAAGAAACATTTGTCGTCCTAAGCATACCAATGACTAAAGACCCATCTGTAATACTACCAAATATCACACCGAGAGCAGCTTGGTCACCAGGGTGGACAAGGTGCCATATCAGAAATTGGTGGATAGACTAGCCAGTTGGAGCAACTTCAATAATCTCAAAGTGAATACTCTGAAAATAGCGGAAATGTAGACATTCCTCACTTCCTACTCCCTTGGATATATCTGATGTTACTCTGAACAAGAAGAAATCAGTAAAAAGTCTTTGCACAATTATCACTCATATTCTGAACTGGGATACAAACATAACTTCTCTTGTTAGAAAAGCTTACCAATGTGTTTTTTCTCCACCAACTTAAAAAGTTTAACCTGTCCCTATCAGTGCTGGTTCACTTTTACAGAACAGTATATTCACCATCTCTATAACTGTTTGCTATGTCAATACATCTGCTCACTCAGAACATAAACTGTAGTGTGTCAATAGGACAGCAGAAAGGATTGTATGCTTGAAACTGGACTCCACTGAGGACTTGTATAGATCACAGATCACAAAACACGCAGGAAATATAATTCAAGAATGTTGCTCATCCAAGTAACCTCTGTCATGGAAATGTTACAAGTCACTAAAAGTAACAGCCTATTGCAGAGCCTCTTATGCATCTCAGTCTCTTTCACATCTCAGTCTCTTTCAGGTCTCTAGATATTTCAATCCAAACAAAATTGTGCTGTCTTATGAACATTAATATATAGAGAAAATTTTATAAAGTTCAATAATGTTACTGTATATTATTTAATACATTATACTTTGTGCTTATTAACTTTCCCTTCTACTGCACAGCATAGAGTATAATGCTGTTATACTGTCATATATTGTATATTGTGCTTTTGTCACCTATGGATGTGACACCAGGTGAAATTCCTAGCAACTTTGTTGCCTGGCAGTACAGTTCAAATTCAAGTTTTGTTTCTCCAAGTATACTTCAAGAAACACAGCTGACAAATATAAAACAACCAAAAGACATAAAATAGATTGATCCTCTCCAAACAGTGTCTAGAAGACACCCTCTCGCAGGAGGTCCTTGAACTTTTCAAACCTCTGCAGTCATAAACGAGGGGGAGTCAGGCTAAAGCTAGAACATGGGATTTATCAGAAAATGAAACAAACCCTAACAAAACTGATAATGTCATTTCTCAGTGTAGTCTCCACCATTCTCAATGCACTTGCGGCAACTGCCTGGTAGCAGATTCCAGCAGAATAAAAGGTTTAGCCTTGTCCTTGCAGCCATGTTTTCTTCATGTCGTCATCTTGAATCAACAACCACCCAGATGTATTTTTAGTAGTCCAAAAAGGTGGAAATCACACGGTGATAAATCTGATGAATAAGGAAGATGTGGCAATACCTAAAACTTCAGTTTCTGCAGACAAGCCTTGGTGTTCTTAGCAGTGTGTGGACGGGCAGATGGGCACTGTCTTGAAACAAAAGGACTCCTTGAGACAGCAGTCCTCACTGCTGGGATCGAATAGCAGGCTTCACATTGGTCTCCAGCAAGTCACAGTAACTTGCAGTGGTGACTGTAGTACCCCTTGGCATGTAGTGATCGACAATGACTTGGGTGCAGAAGTGGTTGCAGGTAAAACACAAAACATTCTGCAGGAATCTGGGCACTTTAAGGCAGGTGGCGCAAGTGCATTGAGAAGGGTGGAGACTACACTGAGAAGTGACATTATCAGTTTTGTTAAAGTTCATTACATTTTCTAATAAATCACATTTTCTAGCTTTAGCTCGACTCCCTTCGTATTAATATTCTTTGGAGTACCAGCCATGTAGACAAAGTTGATATAATTAAATTAAAAGAAATTAACTCACAAATTGTAACATTCATTTTGGCAAGACATGCCTTTAGATTATTTGATGTTAGCCTGGGGTTCTTAAAGCACCATTTTGGTTACAGAGTGTGAGCTAAATCTAGCAGAACAGACCTAAAAGATGGCCGGTAATATTCAAGTTTTTCCATTTCTAGATAATATGCCATATTGTGAAATGACTGAAGATTTACTTTTTTTTACTTTTTCAAAATTACTTTTAACTCATTATAGACATGCGACCATAAATAACTTTCTGGACACTCTGCTTGAGTTTGGCATGATCAGTTACTACTGATTTGTATAATACAGTAAGTGCCTTTCATGCTGCTACTCTACAACAATTAGTTCATTGTTGGCCCTGGCCTGGTACACCTGATGAAAACTGTACTTAGTTTAATGGATGACAAAGTCACAGGGTTTACATTCTTAAGTTTATTCTTATTTATTTCTTTTTAGTTTTTATCACATTTTGTTTTAACATTGGCTACTACAGTTTTGTGATGTCCTGCTAACTTTACAAAACATCACAGGCTGCTAGGGAAAAAAAGTTTGTCTAAGTCAGCCACACACCAATTTTTCAGATAAATTGAAAACTGTATACTAGAATTAAAAAGGGCAGATTACTCACTACCCTAATAGTACATTTTGTGTTATTAAAAGGTTGGCTTTCTTTTGGTTATGGCAAAGAAAACAAAATAAAACTACTAATGATAGCTGTGATTTAAAAAGGAAATTGCATGTAACTGCTAGTCTACACATCAATTAATAGTTATGTACAAATATTATTGCTTGCAGTAGCAGTGGCGTCTGTCAGTGGGTTACTGACAAGGTTTCTTTGCTTGAAATATGGGATCTTCCTGCTCTACTACGCTAAGATGCCCATTAACTGTAACAACAGTGTCTTACCCAAAATCTGCTTATTTGCACTGACATGACACAAAGCCAATAACCAATTCTGGATTTAATGATAATATAAAAAAAAAATGCAAGATACAGGTGAAACTGCTTCACATTTCAACTAATGTTCCTACTGAAAAACAGGTCAGTTGCACAAGATTAGTTTAAAATACCACATTCTTCAATGAATAGTATTGCATCCATTTTCTCATACACAACAGACTTTTCTGGTAGCATTCAGTGTTTCAGAAAGCTGAATCTTGTTTAGAAAAGTGGACTGGTAACCGAAATCGGGTTAAAGGCAAACAGAAAAGTCACAAATTAAAACAGGTCTAATTGGTCCAAGTGTTACCATTGTTGTTGCTATTATTACTAATGCTATTACTGCTGCTACTGTATATGTTTCAAGGTGCCATAAAAGTTTTGATAATTTACAATTCTTTACATGCATTTGTTACATTTGCAAACAGCCAAATCAAGTTGATATTATTTAATGTCATATACTAGAATGTAATGGTTTAAACACAGAACAATGCTCTCTTATAAAATAATTTAAATCAAAAAGTTCTGATAAAATCATAAATTCTGCACTGACAGACAAAATATGTCAAAACACAAGACAATCAATTTGCTTCAAGATGATCATATTTGCGTATTGGACAATTTTTGACATCAAAAACTTTTAAAAATATACAATTTCAATTATATATTTCAATCATCTTGATTATAATAAGCATGTATTTAAAAATATAGGATTAAGAGTTTTGATGAAAATAATTTTAAGTTTGAAACAACACGAAAAGAAAAAACACTCTCTAGAATTGGCACATGTATGTTGAACTGTTAAAAACCTTAACAATTTAAATTCAACTCTTACGTAAAGAAAAATATAAGTTTTGCAACAAATATCTGCACTTTAAGAAAGTCATTCTTAAAATTGTGCTAAAAGGTATGCAACCTTTTAATCTTGTTTAATATTATAAAAAAATACATGTTAATGTAAGAGCAATCAGAAACAAGGTTCCTTAAGTGTAATCAGGTAATGAGAACACAGAACAGCAATTGATTACCACGCAAGATGCAATTTTCTTTTGCATAATAAATTAAAGTAAAGGTACTCATAAAATAAGAAAAGTTCATCTTTTAATGAGCAGTTTGATAATGATTTGTACACAGGGGGGAAAAATTAGTAGGGAAACTACGGATAGATTAATGCCCATCAACCTAAATTTTTAAATTTATTTTCAGTGAGTTGTCATCATCATGATTATTTACCTTTATAAAAATAAGTAGACCTGTAATTAGACTTTTCAGAGATTTTAGTAATTTCTTCAAATTAGGTCATAAACTTTCATTAAAAACTACAAAATAAAACAAAAAATATTAAGTGTAAGGTGAGTAATATGTATTTTTTTTATGTGATAAAAAAGTCAATACAGTATTTCAAGACTCCATTTGTATAATTAAGATATCTTTTCCATTGATACCTACAAAATAGATCAGTGTGGAGGAATACTATTTCTAGTTAAGTGGTTATATCTGTAAAGTACAGTGCCTAGATTTTCCTATTTTATTGTTATACAATATTGTATCACGGTGCATTTGTTTTGGCATTTTTGATACTGATCAACAAAAAATGACTATTAATGTCAAAGTGAAAAACAGAGCTCTGCAAAGTGGTCTACATTAATTACAAACATTAAACAGAAAGACTGAATAAGTATTAACCACTGTAATATCTGTGGAAACGGAATGTTCTCTTCGTTCCCTTGTACTAATTCATGTCTGAGAAGTAAGCTTTACAAAACCATGTAAAAGCATGCTTTGTTTTAGCAAACAGAAAAATATTTGTGCAAAGGACTCAAGGTCTGAGCATTCCACACATGAGTCTGCCTTATCACGTTGTCCCTTAGCTTACATCTGAACGCCATAACAAAAGAAATCAAGTTGTACAAGGGACGTTAAAGGGGCTCAAGGTTTGTGTATAATAAATGTGTTGACTGTTGCATTTTATAATGATGTTAAATCACGCATTCTAGGGGTATAAAACTGGACCCCACCCAAAAGACGAGGTTCAGAAGAGCCCTGACGCTGTCATGTACATTTGATTGTCTGCTTTTCTGAAACTCTTCTCACTGTGACTCTGAAAAATAAAGCTGCTTTATAATTACACCTGCTGTCTGGTCTGAAAACTTCAACCACATATGACATCACTAAATCTTTGGTGGTGGATCCAGTTGGTTTTAGAAGTCACTGAGTTAGTTCAATAGAGATAACCTGTCTAACTGTAGTATAAATTCCCCTTATCGGAAAGGTCTAACTTATGGTGAGTCAGCCTAACCTACACAATAAAGCTACTCCATGAAAAGGTGATGGAAAAGCACAAGTGATGAGATGGAGATAAGAAAATATCCAAGTCAGTGAATATCCATTAGAGTCCAGCTAAATCAATAATGAAGAAATGAAAAGAATTTAACACAATTGGAAATCTGTCTAGAGCAAGCAGTTTACAAAAACTGAGTGATCATGCAAGAAGAAGATGAGTGAGGAAGGTTACCAAGAAACCTATGAGAACTATGAAGGAATTCAAGAGACTATACAGTCGACAGATTTGTCTGGTGCCTCACCAGTAACGGCTTTAAGGAAGCGTAGCAAAGAGAAAGGCAAAAAAAAACAAATACAACAACTTGTCTACAATTTGCCAGAGGAAACATGAGAAACTGAAGTCAGCATGGTGGTGAGGGCATCATACTGCAGGAATGCTTAGAAGGCTTGTAAAGGCTGTGGAGAAAATGAATGCAGCACAATACAGGGAAATCCTACAATAAAACCTGATGTAGACTGTAAGAAACCTGAGGCTTCAGAAAGAGTTTTGTTTTCCAGGAAATCAACAACCCGAGGCAAAGTCAAAGCTACAAAGGAATGGCTTAAAAACAGCAATGCTAATGTCCTGGAGTGGCTTTGTTAGACTTTACATCTCAGTTCAATTGAGAATTTGTGGCTGGACTTTATATATATATATATAAAAAAAAAAAGGCTGTTCCCTCACAATACCAATGCAACTTGACAGAGTTTCAGCAGTTTTGCAAAGAAAGGGAAAAATAGCAGTGTTCAGATGTGCAAGGCTGATAGAGAGAGATCTTAACGCACAGACTCAAAGCTGTTATGGCTGCCAAAGGCGTATCTACTCAATACTGACATGAAGAAGGTGAACATTCAGCTGATTGATTAGTGTGTGATATTTGGAATTAATTCTGACCACTTTGAAAAGCTCTGTTTTCACTTTGACGTTAAAGAATATTTTGCTGTTTATCAGTGTCTAGAAAGACAAATTCAATTCACTGTAATTCAATGTTGTATAACAATAAATTGTAAAAACGTCCAACTCTTTATAGGCATTATATATAGAGTACATTATAGAGAAGGAACTGTATAGTTTATTGTAGTAGACATCAAATGTTTTAGTTTTGCTAAAGATTACTGCATACAATAAAAGTAAACAAAGTCATGATGCAAAACACTGAGTAAATGTTGCTTGTCATTGTACATGTTTTCATTTATCCTCCAGCACACTTATCCTATAATAAAGAAACACTGCATATATTGTTCTCTAAGTTAATTTTAAATCTACAATATTTTTAATATCATTGGAGCATACCTGCATGTAGCTGGGAGTAATAACACATCCCAGCAGTTAGAGCATAAAGCAGGAATGCATCCTACCGAAAATGCTAGTCCATCCAAGGCCACAACCATGTACAAACACACACACAAACACACACTCACAATTTCAGACATGGAGACAATGTAGAGCTGTCAATCGACTCAAGCAGCTTTAGAAATTAAATGGATAGATGGGAATGGCCTAAGATATCAGCAAATTTAGCAATCCTAAAACAGCTTCATTGACAAAATAAATAGTAAATGCAGATAAACGTCTGAAGGAATTTCTGTTGCTCGCTAATATAAGTCATGTTTAACAAATGAAAAAAAAAAATGTATTAATCATTAAGGCACACAGAGTGGTACAGCAATGTTTATCAAAGTTTGTTACTATCATTTTTTAGAGATGATGCTCACTACAAAAAGGAGAAAGAAATCACTACAGGTGAAGCTGGTGCAGAAAATGTCTTTTATATAGCTGCCTTCTGAATGCCACATTACAAAAAAACAACAGTAAAGACTTCAGTCATCCTGCACAGTCACTGTTCTTACTCCTCCAGAGACGACACAGAGGCCCCAGTAGATTCAGGAATCATAATGGAACAAAACAGGCACTCATGGTGCCAGCTGCATGCCTGTTTTTTACATACAGTATGTCTTATCCTTTGTTGTTTGTATTACACTACTGTCAATAATCTGCAGGAGACATGCAGGTAAAAAAAAATCACCTAAAAGAATTGCTTAAATAGAACAAAACACATTTAAACAAGTAATATTTGTAAAATATTTTTAAAATTTCATGCTACAATAATAAAGCAAAAACAACTCACTTGCGTTATTTTCACAGATCACTGTGTCATTAAGTGGTCTATTTTTTACTTAGGTCAATACTCAACTTCATGTATGTATTAGGAATGTGTACTGGGAAACCTGTAATATCAAAAATGAAATCAATAATAACATATTCTAAAACCTTGTGAATCTGTCGAGTTATCATCATCTTGTAGTTTACCTACAACTATAGTGACCGACAGTTGCTGTGAATGATCCTAAATTGCTTTTCTAGTACAATCCATGGCTTTAGCCGTAAGCTCAATGTAAAGCTTTCACCTAGAAAAAGGAATGTGGAAGAGAAATGGCATCGTTTATAGGAGATTTCATCAGTTCAAAATCATTCGATAATTCTACTTAATAAATACCTTATCATGATTTTTATTACTACAGAATAAAAGGTACATTAAAAAATAAACAGTATACCTACAGTAATCAAGTGATAAAGGAGGAAACAACGCTGGTTACGTGAGGCAAACACACCAACTGATCATTTTGTTAAAAAATTCTCCTTGACACAAATTGTGCAAGTTACACTAATGTAATGGAAATATGAAAATCAAATAAAAGCTACTGATGACAAAATACTTTGTCAGGAACACAGCAAGAACAGGATGGTTTTAGGATGGCATGTAAGGGACAAACATTACTGATGTTTAAAGCAGGTATAGTGATTTCTTTTTAGATACTCTCTGATTTATTTTATGATAGCAGCATCTCTGAAAATGCAATACAATATTGTCTGGTAAAATACACAAAGCTCCAACTAATTTCAAAATGATGTTAAAATTAAATTACTAGTTCAGTCCTTCCAGTAAAAATTTTAAAATTTAAAAATAAACAATTTCTCTCACCTTAACTATTGAAATCTGCATGTTTTACATACAGTATGATATGAATATTTACCATGCATATCTTACCATTTTGAAAGTAGCTTCAGAATATTCTGGGTTGCAAGGTCCTTTAAACGCCAAAGTGACGCTACTTTGTTGGGCCCTTGAGCAAGGCCTTTAACCTGCAATTGCTCCGTACTGGGTATGACGTTTTTTTTTTGCCAGTGCAAATCCTTAGCCTCAGAGCCACCCCGGAGTTATTACATTGTTATTCTTATTGTTTAGATAACAATAAAGAATGTACAGATGTGGTTAGATGCACAGAATGCATTAAATACATAAATTATTGGTTAAAAGAAAGAGAGAATACAGATGGAGTTAGCTAAATTGCCATCAAGAAATTTTTTAAAGTTCATCAAAATCTGTTTGAACAAAACCTTGCAAATGAGACAGAGTGTAGCTTGTTTTTGACAAAGTAGTTCCAAACTTATGATCTAATCCCTCTAGCACACATTTTGTTTAGTACATTTAAGTAAGACCATCAGCGTACTCTGTGCATATGACAGTACCGATCATATGAAAACAAGACCACCAACTGGGTGTGAAATTGAAACCCACAGTGCTGGATCCTTAAGGAGGTAGCAGCGCTAACCACTACATGACCACTTCATCTTTATTTAGGAATCATTTAATTGTGAAACCACGAAAAGAAGAGCCATCACAAGCCACAACCACTGAAATGTTCATGTGGGTGCAGTGGCCTGACACGCTGGTTTTCTTCTTACCACCGACTCATCCATTGATTTTATGCAAGTTCCTTATCCTGGAAAATAAGGAACCCTGGGACTGAAAGGTCACTTTGGATAAAAGCACCATTCATATAATATACTGTACTACTATAAGTGTAAGAACTTTACAAAAAACAGCTGATATTAAAGCTTCATGAACCAAAGCCATACTAAGAGTGATTTCTTCAACACACATGAAGACTACTGTTGTCACTCACACACACAACTCCAGAGTTTAATTAACTGCTTCTGTATTAGTAATGCATATCTCTAAGGGTTGTTTTCATTTTAATTTAGAAATTTCAGAAAGTCAGCTTGGCATAAATGTAATTGCTTTGTGGAAACTGCTAGAAAGCCAGCTGCAATAATCTGATTCACAGTTTAAGGTAGAAAGATGTACAAAGATCTAATCTCTTGCCTTTCAGATAAGATTCATCCTTAATTGAACTCTAACTAATGCAGTGGACTGAAAAGTATGTTCTTTAGGTTTGTTTTTAATTTGCATTCTATTAGTTTATAGCATTTTACATGAATGTGAGAGCTTTCAACTGCCAAAAATAATTCTCCTTTTTAATTATTTAAACTGTTTAATGTTGTGTGCTTTTCCATTTCTAAACAGTGTATTTTCTAATCTTTTTATGCCCTGGCCTTACATTCAGAATGCCAAGATGTCTACTTTACAGAGCGGGAGTGCATTAATTAAAAGAAAAAGAAAAACGATTAGCTTTCAGAAAGATGGAAAATTCATGACAAACTTTAATTGATCAGGCTATCTTCATGTAAGTGTGTTAACATAGTAATATCTTCCTACAATTATTCTGATAGATTAAATTTTGAGAAACTGGAGTGTACAGATTCTCAATCCTTATGATTACACAGCAATATTAAAAGAGAAGTCATGACAATAAAGAAAACCTCACAGACACTAGAAAAACTCTGAAAATGTTTCAGATTTTTAGAAAGAAAGAAAAAATTACATGATGGCAACTACTGTGTTCAGTGTTGCCTCATTTAAAGTAAGGCCCATACACCAAGGATGCTGTGCCCTACTGTTTCTGCAGTGTGACCTTTTCTTTGTTTCTTTCGTTTTTTAAATTGTAGGTAATTGGCTGTATTTCTAAGAACATACCCGAGCACCTTTTAAGTCATAGCAGGTACAGGTTTCCATCAAAAACAATACATCAACCATCAATTCCCTACTTTAAATAAACTTCTTGGAAACCTAAATAATAATTAAACCCAATGTAGACTTGTACATTTGTGATTGCCTATGCCACAAGTTAATGCTGTTTGCAGATATATTCCTTGACTGTAATGAATTGTTTTCTGTTCCCTTCTAAAACGTATTACCTTCCAAAATGTACAATATTGTAATTTTTTTGCTTTGTAAAGGAGCTTGTGACTGAATGAAAGAAATTGTTAAATCAAGATTAATTGTTTGGATTCAAAATGCTTTAATGCAACTCCATTTTTCATTTTCTGCACACTCAGAGCAACTGTCACTCTGCCTTTAATGCTACACACACTACCCAATTAATAAGTGTCCTCATCTTTATAATAGATTTGTTCTTGTCATCATGTCTCTTATGTTGATGTTTCTCACTACTGGTGCTCGGAGTCTTTTTTTATTAATGAAAAATTGTAACTGCACTAAATTAACTATATTAATCCAGAAGATGGATTGGACATTGTTTTAGGAGAAAAAAAAATCAATAGTAGCTTTATACAGAAACTTATTTGAAAAGACACCATGAAAATGATATGTGGCACCTTAGTCAGCTGCCAGAGGAAAGAGCAGAGCTGAAACTCCAGGTAGTGCGTCTGTGTACATGGAACACTCTGCACTTTCTTTACAATGAGATTCTCATATATAATTTTCAACACATTTAATTGAAGCAGGGCAGGTTTGACATTGGCTGGACAGTAAACCTTCCATGCACAAACTACTTTACTGTCCCTACAGCACTTCTTATTGCCTGCTTCCCCATCTTTAAAGAGTCAAGGCCTTTTATGCTGTGCTCTTGAACCTACCAAGTTAATCATAGCTAATTGTGCACTACTAAAACAACATAAACATTACTTTCTAAGTGTGCCTGTAAATGTTTCCTTGCTCTACTGTAATAATTGGTGTAGTGTGAGGACCTCCATACTGGTGTGCCAGTGTTGTACAGTATGTGTAGTTATAGTAGCCATGGACAACTGGTCAGTGTCTCATTGTGTGTGCACTTTAATGGGATACATTGAATCCACAACTGTAAAAGACATGCAAAGAAGATTTTGTAATAAGTTTAACTGGCCTCAGTGAAATTTCGTAACACTATTTTAAAGTGATTTAATAAACTTTATTCAACTAGTAAGGTTAAGGAAATGGCTGCTGGACCATCAAGAACTATAAGAATGTTAGAAAAAATTTAAAGGATGAAGCAGGCTATTCAGCAAAGCCCTCACAATTCAGCCTGCCATTAGTAGGTAGCATTAAACATTTCAGATCACACTGCACTGATTAGTTACATTTTTGAATACTTACTTTCTTCTTTGACTAAATCGATCCTTTCATATAATTTTTTCAAAAATCCTAACATTCTCATGTTGCACCTGTTACAAATATTTCTTATTAGAGTCACAGGCTGAACACATTGATCCTGTTGTGGGAGATGAAGTTTTGTTTAGGGATAACATCTGATGACTGAGCATATGACTCCTGCCATATATGATTTGTTATTGATAGAATGCAAAATAATCACAATTCTTTATATTAGCAGCCATAAACAGACACAAGGAGATGCATGATGGCTTCATTTCAGACTGAGGTGCTGTCTAAATTAAAAGGATTCCAAAGTTTAAGAGCCTGAGTGGAATGTATTAGATGTTCTGTGATCCGTCCATAGTTTTGTATGGATTATTTTGTGCATTAGTATTATCTTCTGTTAAGGTATTCTAGTTTATCAAGATTACAAACTACACATGTGCACTCAAGGAGCTGTGGTATTTGTTGGCAGCATCACATAGTTACTATACTGTTACCTGTAGCAAAGCAAAAGTCAGAATTAACTTGGAAAAACTGTGTTGCTGTGATTTTGAAGTAGCCGCAAGTAAACCTGGGTATGAAAATAAGCTACTAGGTACACCATACAAATACATGAGTTTTATTTTAATCCTTCCTTCAGTATATTATTATAATGTAAGAGCTCAAGAGCTGAACCCATAATGTTTATTCAAAAGGTTTTCTCTTGATATGCATCTGTATCTCAATAGGAGTGTTGGAATTGGCAAGAAAGTTATAAAAAGGACCTGGCAATAACAGCTAACCACCCACTGTGTTTGGTAACACATGACTTGTTGTGTAGCACATTTTTAGCTGCAATGCAAAAATGTAGGCGTAATACCTGGCAGTGCCAACATTCCAACACAATTATCATTTACATGAAATTTCTGACATTTAGGAAAATCACCTTTACATTTTCAAAAAGACTGTCCATCTTCACCTGTCTTTGGACAAGCAGCAACAGGGATGAAGGTTTAATTCACTACTGAAACTGAGTAATTAACAGTGTACTGTATTAAATCAGAGACAGTGCATCTAGTCTATACTATTTAAATTTGGATGTATGTAGAGAATTTGTGGCATTTATTCTTCTTGTATCAAATGAAGGTACAACAAGGATGAAATATACCATAATGTTAATAGCCAAACAATATTTAGATAAAACAAGGTATCATAAACACATACTTCCATGTTCTAATGGTCTGAGATGTGCTTTCAGGGACTACAAATAATGCTTATTGGCATCACAGCCTTTACAGTCTAAAAAATAACTACTGCATAATGGTAGTGATTAGGCACATTTCCTCAACAAATTCTCCCTCGTGTTAGTTTTGTTAAAATATATGTTTGAATTTTAAAAACATAATCAAACTGATTTTACTCAAGTCCAATTAGTTTTCATATAAAATGAATTGACATTATAAATGTACCTTATATGCTAAACCCCCCGGTGCAGTGGTTCACACCGCTGCCTCACTGACCCAATACCCCAGGTTCAAAACCTGCACTTCCACATTCTCCTTGTATCAGAAAGGATTTCTTTCCTAAGCACTCTGCGATTATTTTTTATGTACCTGTCATCCTGCTATGGACAGAATACTGGTATAACGCTACATTTTAAATATACTCTAGATGAATCCTAACTTTGTGAAATGTTAAGTTGACAGGGTGGGAAAACATAAAACCTTCCTAGTTTTATTGATGATTTTAAATCATGCATGCAGTAGATTGCTAGAAAAATCTCAAAACTAGACCCATATCAGTTACCCCAAGTATAAATAGCAACAGATGAAATGCAACATTACCTAAGAAGTCTAAATAATCAATAAAACAACATCTTTTTAATGAGCTAAGCCATATTTCATTTCCAATACAAACATATACTTTAAGGATTTTCCCTAGAAATGAATGAAATGCTTAAGTCGATAAAAAAAATTCAAACTTGGTTTTTATGCAAGTATATCTTTTGCAGAATCTTTACAAAATGGACAGCAGAAAGGAATATTGTATTAAACTCTCTAAGGGCACTGCTCTTTTCTGCAGTTTCGCCTCACTGCCCCGCTGAAAAGGATTAACAGAAGGTTCTGTGGCCAAGGTTCGCTTAGGAAGTCCCATGGGAAGTTCATTTAAGGAGGGCAGGCAGAAGAGATAGCTTACCTTTAGCAGGCCTTGACTGAAGCAGTGGAACGGCCTTTCACGCCTGCTAAACACAGCTGTCTTTTTTTAACTAGAAAGTCCGCAGTTTCCAGGGCAATTTGGGGATTTATAAAGTATATTTTTTCATTTGCTCCTCTTCATAATTTTTTTAATATTATATTTTTGGACTAAAAAAATCATCTTCCATCACCCCAACCTAACTCAACACCCTGATGGCCAGTTAAAACTAATAACCAACAAGTCAACTCACAAAAGAAGATTTCTTCACTCATTAGAAATAAGTGCAGAAAGTATGAAAGGGTCAGATTTAATTGGGATTCTTTGCAAACTGCACATACAAATTATAATACACAAAGGCATGCATCATAGTCTGATATTTTACTTTTTGATCCCATGGCATTACTGTTTAAAAAAAAGCAATAACTGCTACTTAGGGATAGTTTTAAATAAACAACATCAGTACAGTGTATAAGGAGCCTACAGGTGTTAAAAAAAGAGGTTGTTTTGAGTGAATGTCCAATGAGAACTATGAAGATTCCCAAAGTGACTGTACACTCCGCATTGACAGATGAAACTGTCATCTGCTCATTGGGACAAAAAGACTCCATTGCTCTTTTTTCATATGAAGTGTCATCAGCACACAATAGAATACACTTGTTCATCTCTGTGACTGTCATCTAGAAGTAGGTGGCTACACTGTGATAAGACTAAAACAGGCACACCAGTACAAATGTGGCCTCAATTGATTAGGACAGAATTGGCAGATTTCTGGTATTTACAAATGGTTTACTAGTTTCAAGGATCACAGTTTCCTATTATTTGCCAAAGAAGTTTTATTTTCTCAAATTACATACTGTAACAAGTGATGAATTATACATTTAAAGTACTGAAATGAACACCTTTAGTCTATGAAGTATAGTGACAAAAAATCTACATCTGTACATAAGTAAATGGATATGTTTCTGAATGTGAGCAACAAGACATGTTAAATGAGTAGTGAGACATCAAAGCATCAGAATCCCATAAAGAACATGTCAGCTGGATACTCAAACCACCTGTTTCAAATAAGATGTCAGCAGAAAGCAAAATTTAGAGGCTGATTTCAAATATATAAACAAAGTAATTGTTTTGGAACAGAACAGTGCTTCACACTCATACCTAGTACCTCTACATTTTGAGCTTGAATCATATTTCTGCTATATAAAATATTTTAGATGTAAAAATATTTTTTTAATAAATAGAACAATCGAAATAAACAAAAATGAAACATTATCCAAACATTAAATCAGATGAGGCGTCACACTTGTTTTTCCTTATATAGGACAAAAAGGGCCCAGATCGTTCTGGGACACACACAGCATGGTGTGAGAAAGAGCAAGAAACACATTTCTTGTACTCTCCCTCCATCTCCCAGACCATAGAACAGGAAAGAGTGAGACAGACTGCACCTGTGTCATCACTGTTTTACATACAGTGGAGAATGGAGGTGTGAGAAATATGCATGTGTGTGCCTCCGATACTCTCTACCTACGTCAAACCTAAAGCAGCACAAGAAGAAGCAAGACATACGATTTCTCTGCATCACCTAATATGTAAGATCTCACATGGATTTAATTTAAATTCATTACTTTAATTAATTTTTGTGAAATAATGATCTGTCCCAGCTCTGCCTGAATTGAACTAGGTGCTATGTCTGCATCTACTGAAGCCTCAATAGTATGGGTAAGTAGTAATTTTCTCAAGCTAAATAAGGAAGAAACAAAAATAGTACTGGTTGGCAAAAACTGAAATAATGAATGTGTTGTTAGTCAATAAAAACTTGATCCCTTAGCAATAAAACTCAAGGAGGAGACAAAGAATTTAGGTAAAATCATGGACTCTGAACTGCACTTTAAAACACATATTAACGTTCTTACTAGGACTGCAATTTTTCCATTTAAGGAATTTTGCTAAAGTTATATAACACTGCACGATGCTGAGAAATTGATTCACATTTTAATTTTTAGTCGACTAGACTACTGTAATGCACCTCTAACAGGTATATGTAAGAAATACATTGTTTAGAATGCAGCAGCAAAAACCTTAACCAGAAAAAGAAAATTTGAGCACATTTCACCAGTTTTAGCATTGCTATATTGGTTACCTGTGCCCTTTAGAATTGATTTTAAAATACTAACAGTATATAAAGCCAAAAATAATCTTGTTCCTTCCTGTATTTTGGAATGCTATTCCCCTAAGGTCCAAGTCATAAACCTTTGAGCTTCTAAAAGCAGGGTGCTTAATATTCTATGAGTTAAGTATAGAAGAAATGTTGAGGTGGCCTTTCACTGTTATGTACCAAATATCTGGAATACTTTACTGACAGATATGCCAAGTAGATTATTTTTAAAACTCCTAAAAACCCACTTTTTAATTCTTCTTTTTCTTAGTTAAATTTTAGTTGCTCTATATACAAGGACTTTTTTTATTACTTATTCATTATTATTCTTAACTATTTTAATTAGTTTTTTTTCTTGTAACTACAGTATTTCTTTGACATCTTATAAAGCACTTTGAGATGCATCATGTTTTTGAAAATGTGCTATAGAAATAAATGTTATTGTTGCCTGAAAAAAATATTACGGGGACATTACATTTAAAACTACCGACATATATTCGTATCTGAAACTTGTGATGCACCTACAGTACATACTAATAGATACATATAGGCTAGCTCTACACATTGGAGGCAATGCAGTGGGGTGTTTAGGGACAATTCACTATATGCAGGCTCAAACAATGAAACACCTTCTTAAGATGTAGTACTATTGTACTGTACACAGTCCTACATCACACAAACTCGCACATTACATTTTATTGTAAACCTACTGAACTACATTATATTTTAGCTATTAGATGTGCCCTCTCTGGTACTGTATGTTGTGATTATGATTAAGTTATAAGATTAGATACTGAGAATAAAGAAAGTTTTTAAAGTACACTGTACTTGTATTACCTATCACATAGAGGATAAAGACGTACTAATCAATCTTTAATATATATAGACACATATACACAAAGAGAGCACTTTCTATACACTTAAATTGAGCTGAAGATTTCATTTTAGATGGATAATCTGGCCTTTTCTGCCCATCAATATACCCTATAAATGATAAAGTTAAATGATGTTTAAAGAGATCTGCAAACTTGATTAAAAATCAAAAAATGAAATCTCTTATTTAAATAAATATTCATATCCTTTGCCGTGGCACTCCAAATAGTGATCAGGGGCATCCTGTTTCCTTTACTTATCTTACCCACAAAGATCAGGACAAGGGAATAAAACCATGTCTAAGGCTTTGAGTAACCCATCTGGCACAATGGCCTGAAAAAATATGGAATGGAAGAAATTTGCAATCACCAAGGCTGTTCCAAGTATTGGTCATCTAGCCAAATTGAGTAAACAGGTAGGAAGGGCTTTGGTCAGGGACATGACCAAGAATACAACAGTCCCCCTAACAGAACTTCAAAAGTCGTCTGCTAAGATAGGAGAATCTGTCAGAAGGATGACCATCTCAGCAACACATTTCAGTTTACAGTAGAGCAGCTAGTTGCAAACATCTCGAGTAAAAGGCATAAGAGTTGACCAAATGGCATTTAAAGGACTCTGTTCTGATGAGACAACTCTTTGGCCAGAACTCCAAACACAATGTCTCTTAAAAACCTATAACTGCTCATCACCATCCCTATGGCGAGGTATGGTTGCAACAGACTGGACAGAACTAAGAGATGGCTGAATGTAGTGAAATACAGAAGTTTTTTTGAAGAAAACCTGTTCCAGAGTGCACGCTACCTCAGACTGGGTGACTATTCAAGAAAATGCCAGAGTAGCTTTGGGACAAGTCTCTGTCTGTTCTCGAGTGGCCAAGACAAAGCTCTTACTTAAACCACAGAGAACAGGTGTGAGGAGACCTGAAGGTGGCAGTTTACAGACACTTCCCATCAAATCTGTCAGAGATTGAGAAAATTTGTCAGGTTGAAAGGGACAAACTGCCCAAATCCAGGTTTGCAAAGCTTGTCAAGACTTTCTCAAAAAGACTCAAAGCTGTAATTGCTACCAAAGAGGCTTGTACAAAGTACTGAAATAAGGGACTGAATACTTAAATAAATGTGAGATTTCACTTTTTGCCTTTTTACAAATTAGAAAAGCTTTCTAAAAAGATGTTTTCATTTTGTCATTACGGGTTATTAAGAGTAGAACAATCGACAAAACTGGAAAATGTATCCATTTAAAATTAAACCTGTAACACAGCATAAGATTCACTAATTCGGTGTTTATTACTAGGAGGACAATAAATCAGCTCATTAGCATTATTTTTGATGGACAGTATATTAATAGTAGCTATGTAAAATAGCACACACACAAATACATACATGAATGTTTTCTTAAAATACAAAAATAAGCATGTTACTTGAAGACCAGAGATGGTCTTCAGTGATACCAACAAAAGTAGCAATAAGCAGGAACATGCAAATGAAACTGGAAGCTGCATGTCAGTAGAATCTTTATTTAGCCATTTGCTAGTAGGAAATTAGGATTTTATTATGTCTTACTTTTTTAAAAACAAAACATTGAGCAAGGGTATTGAAAATAGCCATCAGAGCCTAGCTC
>NC_053166.1:131423072-131460572 GCF_016835505.1 Polypterus senegalus
AGGACGAAGTCTAGAAATGTTTCAGAGATAGAAGAAGGCAGTCCGAGAAATGTTACTTATATGGGAGGAATTATTTAATAATAATAAAATTATTAATTTTTTATTATTGCCATTATTAGTGTATAAATGGATATAAATAATTGCATGTAAACGATTCACCAAAATCTATTGTATGTAAATGATTCTGTTTTAAATGTTATTGTTTTTTCATCAGAAAACCCAGTTTCCACATCTACCTGTATTAGTTTAAATGGCACTTTTGCCACTCGCAATAGTGCGGACGCGCTGACGTATTGTGTCAACTGGGCAACACAGTGAATGTGGCGTCTATCTATATACAGTGCTGTATGTCTATGGATATCTAGCCTGACCGCGTGACCTTTCACTTTGGCCATGTCTGCGCCTGGGAGTCTTTTCTGTAGCCTGCTACAGGAAGGTACTCTCTTGACCATTGGCATTGGTTTCTCTCCTTGCCATTTTCATTATACTGGGACAGTTGTTTCCTAAGCCTTAATTATAAAATGAAAGACGGTATCTTCTCTGTCGACGGGTTTTTGTACAATGTCATCTGTATTCCAGGATCCGGCAACTGCCTGTTCCTATCAGTGGTTATTTCTTGACACAAACGGTTGACAAAGGAAATGCACTCTCACTACAACATAGGGCAGTAGATTTTGTTGCATCAAATTGGGACAGATTTGGAGAGGTTCTTCCTGTTGTTCTTTCCAACGCAAGTCGAGTTATCACAACAAGCCAGGAGTACTATCAGTACATGGCAACATCTGGAGTTTATGGTGGTGGAGCTGAAATTCAAGCTCTTTCCGAGATTAGATCTTTCGACGCATTATCTGTCGTCTCCAGTAAAACACCTATTCACAACTGCGTCTTTCAAGAAGTATTTCTTTCATCTTGATTTCTGAATTCCTTTCTCACCGTTTTCCGTTCCTATTCTAATACCGCCGTATGCTACAGCGGGCATCGGCTAGTATTACTTTATTGTTGGCTAACTGGACTTCTTGATCTATTGGAGACTTCCCAGTGTATAAATGACAAATCATGAGCCATGTGATATGAAAGCAAAGACATGTAACTAAGGCATGGTATAAAAGATATAAAGGAGGTTTCAAAAAAGTAAAAAATTGTTCTCCCACGCCTGAGACACTTGAGTTAGCAGAGCAGTGAATGCTACCGATATTGCTGTAGCAGGATACTTGCATGGTCATTTAAAATATGTACTCAGTAAGGAATACTAAAAACTAATATCCAGTAAAAGAAAAGATAAAGAAATGCAATATGTAATGTAAATGGAAGTCTAAAATGAGTGTAAACATTCATCCAGTCCATTTAATGATCATGGAGTCCATCGCATCAACTAAAGAAAAACAAGGTGAAAACAATAAGAAACAAAAAACAGCAAAATATCTAAATAAAAACAGGAGCCTGCTCAGTCACTGTGTAGTTTTTTTTAAACAACAGAAGAAAATGCAAAAAAAAAACAAAACCTGTAAATAAACAACAGGATAATAAAATAATAGGATAAAGGCAAAAAATACTGGAGTCAGTTCAAGCATTGATCTGTCAAAAAGCAACCACTGCTTTGATCAAGGCAACCAGCATGAAAGCAAAACGATTGTTTACACAAACTCGCACGTTAATTAGTGTGACTGGAGGAAGTCCGCACCAATATATACCTGCAGCACATAGTCCTTTCGGAAAATCACAGCCTTTGCTGATTTTAGTATAACATAATTGGGCTGAGGTTTATTTAATCAGAGATACTAAAACTTTGCTAAGATTTGGATTTGGATTCTGAATATGGAGGAGGGTAAGGGGAAATTAAAATATAAAAATCTAACTAAGTAAACAATGTACATTCACACAACTCAAGAACAGGACTCACACGAGTGCAATATGTGCAAATTGACACTACACTGTATTGTACCTCCTGCTAGAAAGTAGCTTCTTCTAAAAAGTTTATCACTGGCTTTGGCAATATAGTGCAGACAGAACAGGCCAAGGTCGAAAATGAAAGCCAAAAGCTTAGAAATATCCATCCATCCAACCCGCTATACCCTAACTACAGGGTCACGGGGGTCTGCTGAAGCCAATCCCAGCCAACACAGGGCACAAGGCAGGAAACAAACCCCGGGCAGGGCGCCAGCCCACCACAAGGCGCGCACACACACCCACACACCAAGCACACACTAGGGACAGCTTAGAATCGCCAATGCAACTAACCTGCATGTCTTTGGACTGTGGGAGGAAATCGGAGCACCCAGAGGAAACCCACGCAGGCACAGGGAGAACATGCAAACTCCACGCAGGCAGAACCCGGGAAGCGAACCCGGGTCTCCTAAACTACAAGGCAGCAGCGCTATCCACAGCGCCACCGTGCCAACCTGCTTAAAAATGTAAAACCAAAAATAACATCTGAAAATGTAGTCAAAAGGAAGGCTGAGTAATAAAGCCAAGGAACACAAAATTGCCACTAAACACCGGGAACTGCCATCCAGAAACTTGAACAATAGGAGATGTGAGACACTAATCTTTATACTGTTATATGTTTGACATCACATATCACAACCTGCAGTTAACAAATGGCAGCAAAAGACAGAATATCCATAAAATATTCTCACCAATATGGTGAGAATACAACACAAAATGGTGACACAGCCAACACATAAAATATTTTTAACAAACTGAAATTAATCCCAAATTCCAAAAGCAGCTACAGAAATTAATTCCATGTAATACAAACACCTAAAAAAAAAAAAACAGGAAAAACCTTGATTATCTGTCAGGGGTTGGGACCAAGGCCATAATGGATAAGTGAAAAGACGGATAACAGAACAGCTATTTATGTTTATTTACAAAACAAAATATAATATAGTATTAACAAAATTAATTAATTTGTATAATATTTTAACAACTGCCATAATAAGGAAACAACTTTTACTTGGAGAATTTTACTTGGAGTCTTCGTTCAGTAACAGACGGTGGTGCCCTGTTTTATACTCCATTATCTGGTAACAGAGCACACCTTCAAAACAATAAAAGAAAGCTTTCCCTACCAATCAGTTTATCGCCTGGCCACTCACTTTCCTTTTTTCTCTATAACTTAAAACAGTTTATTTATTGTTTCCAGACTCTCTACTCAAAAATTCCTTCCACACCTTTCTTTTTCTCCTAACTTCTCCTGTCAATAATCATCTAACAGATATGTCCGCCCCTTACAGAACAGAAGCCCTTCACCCTGTCATTACTTACAGGATTCATTCCACCCTTTTTGCTCCCCAACAGCACATCACAAGCTGCCTGCACGTTACAGTTACGTTATCTATTAACAAAATATAATGTAACAGAATTTAAAAAGAAAATTACAATACAGGAGAACAATAACATTAATACATTAATATTACTGTCAATGGTAAACATGTTTTTCAATTTTGTCAGCATCACGCTTTGTATTGTTCACTTTTGCCATTTTGTAAACATTTAATAATTTCAGTTTTTTGTAACAATTTAAATACCAGACACTTACATTTATCAGCTGTAATAGTAGATTAATTCTAATATTATAATTAAAGAGAAAAGCTACGAAATGCTGTTAAAAGTGAAGGTAAGTAACTGACACTATAATTTCAAAATGCGGCATGACAAGTTGTGCTGGGGAAGGACACTACATGCTAGCAGAAGGGAGAGCGGCTACAATGTGCAGAGTTTGAAGCGTACCGCACGGCAGTAGTAGTACAGTAATAGGTGGTTTTCAATGCATTGAATAATTTCAGAGAAACATTCATATTCATTACAACAGAGAAGTAAAATAATGAACAAATTCATTTAACTAAAATGTCAAGTGTCACAAACTGATACTTTAGATCTCGAAAACTGCCTCCTTTTTTAGATTTGATCCAACATTAGGTTGCCTTTGTGAAATGTGACTTCCATCCATCGATCCATTATCGAACCCATTACATCCCAACACGGGGCACAAGGCAGGAAACAAACCCCAGGCAGGGTGCCAGCCCACCCACAGACATGACTTCTTAACTGAATATTAATCCACTATTTGAAAAAACCAAGAAATGTCATTGCTGCTGTTTTCAAGATGCCTCACATAATTATATTGGTAATGGTCACTCCCAAGAAAATCATTGCTGTTTACTCTTTTCGCAGTATCCCTCATGCCAAGGATGACAGTGTGGTCTTCAATTAAATGAACACTTTGGTGATATCTGTTAAACACAGCTTGCAAAAAATGGGCTTTTCAGTGTACCCGTCTTCAAAAGACTAAATAAAATCACTAAATTATTTCCAAAGGCTCTGTGTGCAGAGATGGTCAGGCAGGTAACTGAAACTTGCTATACTTTTAAACTGTTTCTTCTCTCTATGTGCAAAGGACATGTTCAAAATATACTTATGCCAATCCAGCATTTAGAATCAGACCCACGGTTTACAGCTGTGGGGGTCTAGTGGATGGATTTGGTGGCAATGCCCTGAATAAGCTTTATGCTTATATATATATATATATATATATATATATATATATTATATATATATAAATATATAAAGTACATTGGGATACTTCACCCTGGAACACTGAATGTGTTATTTGTAATAACCCCGTCTTATGTACTGCAATCACTGCATTAGGTAACACTAGACATTCGCTACTGGCATTATGTAATTGTACACCAGGATTGGTAATATGATGCATCATGCACCTAATGGATTACAAGACTGTTACTACTGCTGGGCAGTGCTATTCTGATGCCCATTTACTTGTACTTCTCATGTATTTATTTAGGAGTTAGAATGGACCAGCATCCTATCCAGGGGCTGTTGCTTGGATAGACATATTTTTTAATATATACTAGGGGGCTCCGTTCCCTGCTCGTTGCGTTCGAGATTGTTATTTTCATGGGAATTGTTAAATATGCATTATTTTCACTTTTATTTTAAAAACTTTTGTAAAAACGATACTTGTCTTTTATTTCCGGCCCTGGGCACGGTTGCTTCTCTTTCTCGCAGGCCATATAACGCCGCTCGCGTTGTGAAGGCAGGATGGCTAAATGCATGCTAAGGAGATGCCATCAGATCATCTGCTGTCTCCTGCTGTTGGCGAGCTGCCTGTTCTGCTTGTCAACTGCTGTCTTACTGCTGCTGGCGAGCTGTCTCTTCTGCTTTTCACATGTCGTTGTTTCAAGAGCTGTGAGCACATGATGTGTGTCTGCCAAAAGCAATCCAACAACTGCTAGGTTAGATGTCCGTGGACTTGTGTTAAATGATGGCTCACTGCCTTGTCTCGCGTGACACTGTAAAAACAATACTTGTCCTTTATTTCCAGCCCCAGGCATGGTTAAATGTCTTTCTCACAGGACGTATAATGCTGCTCGCGTTATGAAGGGGTGGCAGCATTGATCATTTTAAAGCCTGTACAACCCTTTTTGTCACTTCGTGTCTCTGCTGCTCGCATTGTGATTGCTTTTCCGTGATCATAAATATACACCTGACCGAATTGTGTTTTCTTTGAAATTAAACTTGTTGTTGCTTTAACTGTTGCGGGACCACAGATTCTCATAGCGTATGGTCCATTATTGTGTAAATTTACGTTTTTTTGCATTGAATGATGCAAAGGCGAAAAGACTTTGTTTTCTACTCTTTGCCTTTTATTTCTGACCTTGATTTGTCCTGCTATTTTTTCAATTACACCTGGTCCAGACGATTAATTTCCTTTTGTTTGTGCTAATGCGATCTTTACTATCTTTTTTTTTTGATACTGTAGCGACTGACGTAATAAAGTGTCACAAAAGTTTTACTTGAACAATCCCCGACTTCGTAACCCCAAACACAACTTTCTAGCACCCTCTCCAACCCTTCATCCCCCCACACCGCATCAATCAGTACCCCGCTATCAGTCATCCACGCTGTACTCCGCCCTCCCTCAATCGGACCTAACAGTCACTTAAAACAAAAATGCCTCAACCTGGCTGGGAAGCTACAATACTTTCGAATGTTACTGCTTTCATATTCTTTACCTTTCTCTGCATGTGTATCGCGTCATTGTTTGTTTGAGCCTTTAGAATTCCAATGCTTTCATAATCTCTTATCTGCCTTTTTTTCTCTCCAATGCTTTTGGGTCTCTTTTCTCCGCGCTGCTCTCTTAGTCATTGACGTTTCATCTATAACGTATTGTCCTTATACTCTTTATATGTGCTGAGAGCACAGGATCTGTGTGTGCTATGTGCCTTTACACGACTGATTGTTTTGCTGCCTGTGCTCTCTTATTTGATACTAGCCAACCCGCGGCGTACCATACGCCACATAATCAGGCCAGTTTTTTAATGATTTTTAAGCACAGGGAGAAAATTAACATTTGAAAAATCGGTAATGTAATAAATCAGCAAGAAAAGCAACATTGTAACAATGCACGGAACGAACCAACACACAATCGTCTGAAGTGACTGAAAACTGGCGCACCATCCTCGCGACTTCTCCTGCCAGTAGTGTGTAAAACAGTTTGCTATGGTGCATGCAGGCGTGCGTCGTAACCGAAACCTCTTTTTTTTAATACTGCCTACGTCATTGTGTTTTAACCTCAGTTGTAAAGGAATGTTTTAAGGACCCCATGGGATACCCCTCGGTTTTGGCTGCTTTTCTATATATAATCCACCAAGATACCCGACCACGGTAGGAGGGGGGTGTGCACAAAGGGTAGGGACGTAATGAGTGGGAGCGTATGAGTCACATTTAGTGGGAATTCCACGGCTTGCAGCCCGAATGGGGTTCAACGGCTTACCCATGCCTGTCTGCGCTGGGTAGACACACGGTCAATGTCATGCATAATTATTTATTGAATGCTAAAGACTTCTGGAAAGACACGGATGTCTAAAACAGGTTGGTGTGAGAATACAACAGTAAGTGAATGAAAAGATGTAACTCTGGAGAGAGTAAAATACAACACAATAGTGAACCCGTGACATAACAAACGCCGCGTGGCTCAGACGTGTATGTAGACTCTTACCGCAGACGAAAGGGACTAACTGGGTGGTCGGTGAGTTTTTGCGTCCGGGTAAATGGGCAGGCAGTGTGAATGCCTAGAGAGTGAGGGTAGAGGCCGGCCGGTGAAAAAGGAGCGTTGGTGGGCAGGAAAACGTCTTCCGTGTTCCTGCAGGAGCATCTAAGAAGACGCATGTTTGTCTCGGAAGCGAATAGCTGTATGTAGCGTGTAAAACAGTTTGCTATGGTGCATGCGGTCATGTATCATAACCGAAAAGTTGGTTTTTAAAGACTGCTTACTTCATTGTGCTTCAACCTCAGTTGTAAAGGATTGTTTTAAGGATCCCATGGGATACCCCTCGCAAACCGTTTCACACGCTGCATATGGCGATTCACCTTCCGCGAGAAACATGCCTCTATGAACAGTCAATGCACATGACATTAACCTGACCTGCACTGCATGTGGCCTCTACGACAGACGAATATAAATGACGCCATTATTTCTGTGTTGTCGCGTCCGAGTTGGTGGGCGTGGCCCTGCGAGTTGTCATCGTATCCAATGGTCTTGGAGTTGGTGGGCATGGCTCTTTCCTGCGTGCGCCATAGGTGTCTCACTTGTCGGCAGCTTGGTGAATCCATGCCTCTTCCGGCGTGCTTTCCATGGTTGTCTTGCCTTAGTGAATTATATATATATATATATATATATATATATATATATATATATATATATATATATATATATATATATATATATATATATATATATATATATATAGATTGTTTGCGCCTTGCAGGGCTTTTAAGTGTCTTCCAAGAAGATCAAGTCTCGTTGCCCTGCTTTTCCTTTCCAGGATTTTATTTTTTCATAATAGAGAGATAGGTCAGTTTATTGAATCTTGTGTAAACCACCATACACATACAAATCTATACTATTAAAATGCAAAGCCCTCACTGACTGACTGACTCATCACTAATTCTCCAACTTCCCTTGTAGGTAGAAGGCTGAAATTTGGCAGGCTCATTCCTTATAACTTACTTATAAAAGTTAGGCAGATTTCATTTTGAAATTCTATGCGTAACGGTCATAACTGGAACCTACTTACGTACATATATACGGCCATAGCCTGCAGCTCGGTCGCCGTGTGAAGCAGAGTTGCGTCCCTCATCGTCTCACCTACCACGTAATTGAGTGCCTGCCCATACTGTATAAGGCCGTCCGTCAGTAGCAATCCAATAGACACGCTGCCGCTAAATATTCATGGGTGAAGGACTGTGCTTATACAAACAAAGATGAGATGGTCAGGGTTAAACTAGTGTTTGGCACAAACTCAGCGAAAGTGCGAAATAAACTTTTAAGGTCCGGGTCTTAGCTAACATTAAATAAAGCCGTGGACATTGCACAATTGCACGAGATAGCACAAGCACAGGTGAGAACCTTCGATGCATGTACTCCGAGCGGCTCACGTGAACTGACTGTGAACGCAGTACGCAGAGAACAAGCAAGAGCTCCAAAGAGCGCTGAACAAAAACACATTACACAATTGAGAAGGCAGTAAAAGAATATGAAGCACGCTGCCACTGGCGTTTGTCATGCCTACGATGAAAACGATATTCGCGAGATACAAGTTTAATGAGAAGACGCGAGGTATAAACAAGACTTTTGATCACTTTGTAACAGAGTTAAAATTGCTGGTGAAGGACAGTGCTTATGCAAACGAAGATGAGATGGTCAGGGATAAAATAGTGTTTGGCACAAACTCATCGAAAGTGCAAGAGAAACTTTTAAGTGCCGGGTCTGAGCTAACATTAAATAAAGCCGTGGACATCGCAAGATTGCACGAGACAGCACAACCACAGCTGAGAACCTTCGATGCATGTACTCCGAGCGGCTCACGTGAATTGACTGGAAACGCAGTACGCATACAAAAAGCAAGACCTCCAAAGAGCGCTGAACAAAAAACGCATTACACAATTGAGAAGGCAGCAAAAGAATATGAAGCGAGTGACGCATACAAGCATATCATAAGTGCAGCTACTGCGGAAACAAAGCCCACGGTGGAAAAAGTCAATGTCCAGCTAAGACAGTGTAAAAAATGTGGCACATTGAACCACTTCGCTAAAGTTTGCAGGACTGGAAAAGGTAAACCCGTGCATGCAGTGTGTGATGTCTCAGACAAAGAGGAAGACGAGCTGTTTATTGATGCAGTAAGAAAGGAACAACCCTCTGAAGCTGAACAAGCCTTTGTAGACATATCAATAGGAAAGCAAGGTGTAAAGCTTAAGTTTAAATTAAGTTCATAAACACGCTGCCGCTAAATATTCGCAGGCAAATCCACAACTTAATACCGGGAATGCCTGTTAAACATCTTAGATTCACAAGTTATGATTTGGGCAGTGAACACTTCGATGAATGAAACCTGTTATCTTTACAACGGCTGACAAACACGGAATGTAACTTGAACACAACACATCCTCCAAATACGAACCTGATTGAAAGAAATAATGATAATCAGATCCTTGATGACAGCAACACTCATAACAGTCACAAAACAATTACAATGACAATCATGTTACGTTATTTTTAAAATGTTTCCTTTTCTTTTTCATAACTTCTTTAACATACTACTTCTCCGCTGCGTAGCGTGGGTATTTTGCTAGTGCATTAATAAAATGAAGTTGTGCAATATAATTAGGGTTGTCAAGTGTTAACACATACAATTTATTTTCAAAGGTATATCATGTTATTTGGCCTTAATCACGTTGCTCGATACCCATTATCTAAGCCAATGGTTTCCAAATTAGAAGCCACAGCCCCCGTGAGGGTGGCATTTAAAAATAAAAATAAATCCAATTTTAAAGATTGTCTTTGAAATCTCTATTAAACAAACATATAGGTAACTGAAAATGTTCTTCAGTTGTTACACAAAAGTACTCGATTATCAGTGTTGTTAGACTGTACATGAGAGCAGCTTTTCTCAATTTGTGTAGTACACAAACAGCTGTCAGGTGGTACACAAGGAAACAAAGGTAAAAAGTTGAACTTAAAAGGAATGTTGATTACACAGCAGTCAAACCCAAGTCTCCATGCTCAGATACAGTATGGTTCAATCCCATCATGCCATTTTACAATGCTCCTTTAACTAGACTCCACTCCTGTCTCTAACACCCCCACTCTCAACAGCGTCCTCTCATTTCTATATCTTTGAGCCAATTCATGCCAGGATGGAGACTGCTCAGGACTGCTCAATGTATTTTTGTGACAGAGAAAGATTCAGGTGATCACGTCTCATTTTCATCCTGTCCATACACACAGGCACGTGGCACAGTGTCTCCCTCTCTTCAAATAGTTTTAAAATTGTAATATTAAGGCAGAATAATATACAATGAGACAATTTAATAATCACAAAATCCACATATCTAACATTTCAGTTTAGTGTTATTGATAATAATCACCACGGGATTGCTTCTGTTGTAGACAGAGTTTTATAACCTTCCGCCATCCTTTCAAAATAAATACAAAAATAGGCCAAACTTAGAAGAAAAACTGGAACTCATCATTAACAATAATGACCATATAAAACATAAGAACACTCAGTTTTCTCAATTATGTTTGAGTATTTTTTTTTGATTTCTTTCACCTGTAACTTTTTATTTTTCTACCTCATTTGATCTGAATTAAAATGTAACTGTACAATTAAAATATGCACATTTTAGGCTTTCTAATTCCTTATCAAGCCATGTTATTGTTCTTAAATTAAAAATAATTCATACAAGACAGAAAGAAAACGGTGGTACTTCAAAATATTTAATTTCCTGGAGATGGTACATCAAGAAAGAAGGTTGAAAATTCCTGACCCAGAGATATCACATGACATTTAATCAAATATGTATAAATAGTCCATGTGATTAATGTGATTAAAAAGTCTACTATTACACAAACTTATGCAACTGACAACTGTTAACAGTAATGGAGATACAAGATCATGCTCTACTAAGCAGTTTTGGTTTATATTAGTGGTTCCCCTGACTAGACTTTACAAAAGTTTAAAAAACCTTGAGAAAGTTTGCTGAACCCCAATCTAAGCTATTCTGTTTCATTAAATCCAGTGGCCTAAAACTATAATCACATTCCAGAAAACAACAAATTCCTCAAAGCAGTTACTTGACAGATGTGTAAAGTACTACCTGATATCAAGAAGAAACTCTACTGCCGATTCTTTAGCATAATTCAAATCTAAACAAAACAGACAAGATGAATGGTGCTTGGGACAGGTCTGGTACTGGTAAAGTATATATACACAGTTACCCCGCAAAATATCACAATTATGCAACTAATCTTCAGAGACAGGCACTCTCTACTGTACACACAGTTCTCCTACTGCAAACTCTCCAGGTCATGTGGACAGATGAAGAGCCAAAGAAAACTTAAGAGTCATCAGTAAATATAAAAATAATCAAAAATATTGTTTCAGTTTGAAATGCATAGGAGAGGCCCAATGGCAGTCTTGTCAACAAAACACAAGGCAAGCATGTTGCTGATGTTGCTTTTGAATTGCTATTACTTTAATTAATAAATTACATTTGTTGTTAATTGTGAAATGTTGCCTTTAGAAAATTCACTTTTAGGCCATGGCAGGACTGAATGATAAAAACCTTTTATAACATTTTTTAATCATGTCTTCCGAAGGTGTAAAATTAGTTTGTTTCTGGCAGAATTACCCTATTTGATTCTTGGATGTTTAAACATAATCCAGTATTTAACTGTAAACCTTGTGGAATATCAAAAAGTCATTTATTTAGAGCGAATTTGCTAACCTTGTTGGTGGAGTTGAACCATTTAGAAACACATTTAGGGTTATTTTAAAAGTTTATAATGTTCGCTATATTTTTCCTAAGACACAAGCACATAACATAACATTGAAGTAGTTTAAGAAAATATCAGTTCTACACTAAGTTCAGAATAGTGATCACAAGGTTTCATTCAGTATCTCCAAGCCAAAAGATAGTTTCTAGTGCAATACTGAGAAAGCTATGGGTACAAATATATTATTATTAGAGGTCATGAAAACCAAAAATATTAATTTAAAAAGATACACATTTTAGTGACGCTTAAGTCACATTGGGTAGCATTACAGGAAGAGAGCGACATGTCTGACCCCCCAAACTCATAAACACAAGATTAATTGTCATCTTTAAAAGGAACACCTAATTGTTAATGTCCCCTATGATGATTTAGTACGCCATTGAGGTGTGGTTCCTTCCTTTTATTCAGTGGAGTGATTGGCTTCAGCAGACTCCCGTGACCCTGTGTTCGGATTCAGAGGGTTGGAAAATGGATGGATGGAGAACAGGACTTAAGAGGCCGCCATCACTCTGCACTGAAACAAGCAAGCTCTGAAAATGTTTTGTAATGTGAATGATGTATGTAAATTTGCATTAATAACCTGCAAAATAATTTCTGTTGTCTCAAGTATGATTGATTAACATATCACATGTTGACATTTTACAACATCATGATAAACAAAAATGCATTAAAATTACATAAATTCTGAAGCCCACACAAGTTCTAGAAATGAAGCCAGAGCCCTCCTCTCTAAATAGCCAATGGCTGGGAACATTAGAATAGATATTACCTGCTGGGCAATTTTGGGGGTAAAACCTAATCTCTTAATATTTTCATCGCAAACTTAAAATGAGCTGAAACCTTTAAATATGCCTAGTGCTACAAACTAGATCTGAGTCACAATTTAAATGTTCATTTAACTTTTGATAAGAATTTAAAGCTACACGGGTGGCATAGTCTATTGTCAGCATGAGGTAACAGATTAAGGAAAAACATAAATAGGTCCTTCTAATTAAAAAAATATCTTGGACAAGCAAAGAAAGAAACCACTGCTATTTACCAAGGAGGAGAAACCATTAACTCATAAGTAAACACAGTACCAAATAAATGGAAGAAACAAAAGTACAGCATTTTCCAAACACTTACCCAGACTATTTACAATAACATTTTAAATTTGGTTTAAATAAAATAAACAACTCCATAGATTTGCAAATAAATTTGTGATCTAAATATCTAAAAATATATGCTGAATTAAGATCTGTGAAATTTCTTTGAGTGTGCAAGCACGTGGTAGGACACAAAAACAGATACTGAAAATGCAACTAGAAACCACTTTGCTTTCCTGTTATGGCTATTAGGATGCAACACTTTAAGAATAAAGCCTATAAATTGATTCTTAAGATGGTAGTTTTCAATTATCCTTGTAAAATATTTGTTTCTGAACTAATTTACTAGTTAGTAGTCTTGTTTAAAATTAGAATTGACCTGGCTTCTGGCTTGTCACAGACAGAAGCCACTTGAAATCGGATAAATGGATTTAAAATTGATTTTAAAATTTTCCGAAGAACTGCAATGCATGCAGTTCATTGGCTCGTCTTGACTGCACTTCAAACAGGCTGCAAACTTGGACTGGTCATCTATGTGAATGAGGAATGGTGTAAAAGGGAGCAAATTACAATTAAAACTACAGCTTGTAATTCAGACATTGAGATTTTGGCTGTCAGAATTCATCCATGTTATTTGCTCAGAGAGATAAATTACATTAAGGTTATTAATGTTTATATTCCTCCCTCTGCCAATGGTGACTAGGCAACTGCAACCCTTTAATGATGACTCATTCTGACGCTCATAATATGCGTTGACTTCAACCATGTGACTTTAGAAGTAATTATAACAAATTTCTATTAGTTTCAGCTTTTATCTACTCAAGGAAATACAAAACTGTACCTGTTGTATTGAAATGTTAAAGATGCCTTTAAGCGTACACTACTGGGACCTTTGGGCAAACTACAAACCTGTTATTAGACAGCAACCTGTTACATGAATAGTAAAGGAAGTGGAGCCTAAAGTCTGAAATGGCTCTGAATAACTGCTTCCAAATGACAAAGTGGGAAATGATATGTACGTTATATGGGGATGATACTGAGGGACTCGGTCACTGCATCACAGACTATATTAACTTTGTGTCGACACTGTGGTACCCTCAAAGACAGTGTGTGCTTTCCAAACAACAAGTCCTGGATTAAGAAGCTGAAAGGTCTCCTGAATGATAAAAAGACAGCATTCAAATCCGGTGACAAATAGGGTCAGATGGATGCACAAATGTTAGAGAAAAAGCAGAGTGATGGAAAGACAGCTTACAAAGCTAAAACAGAAAACAAACTCACTCAGAGTAACATTAAGGACATCTGGAATGGTCTGGACATAATTAATGGACTTAAGCAATCCAGGACTCAGGTGCCAGAAACTGGAAATGAACAAACACCCTGAAACAATTGTTAATACATTTTCCCTCCTACTACTAGTCTCCGCACACTACACCATGGCCAGCAGCCATAAAACATGCACTTCAGAGCAGGTAATCTACTTGAATCTAAGCACTTTTGGCTCCAGCCGGTACTTGGATGGGAGACCACCTGGGAGAAGCTTGGGTTAATGTTGGAGGAGTTGTTGGCGAGACCAGCACGGGCTGTTTACCCTGTGGTCTGAGTGTGAATCCCAATTCCCAAGCGCAGCAACAGGCACACAATGCTGCATAAATGGCGCCATCCTTTGGAAGAGATGTAAAATTAAGGTCCTGACTCTCTGTGGTCACAAACAATCCCCGGGCATATTTCTGAAAAAGTAGGATGTTTCCCTAAGTCCAAGCATTCTGGCCTCCAAGTCATCCTCTGCCTCTAATAGGCTACCTATCTCTCTCACCTCTTCACCACCTAATAGCTAACGTGTGCCGAGTATGCTGGCACAATATGCCTGCTGTCGCATCATCCAGGTGGATGCTGCACTTGGGTGGTGATTGAAGTGCCTTTCCCCGCTCTATGTAAAACACTTTGTGTGTCTTGAAAAGTACTACATAAATGCAATGTCCTCTTCTTCTTCTTCATCCTGACTACTTTAACAACTCCTATTATGTCAACTGAAATGGTCAGCGACAAGTCCACCTCTGACCAGCAGCATGGCCTGTTCATAAATAAAGACTAAGAAACAACAACTGAGGAAGCTACACACAGGAAGAGCTGCTGGACCAGATGGAGTAAGTCCTTGAGTTTTTAAGGCCTGTGCTGACCAACTTTGTGATGTCCTCTGTCACCATTTCAGTCTGTCTCTAAGGCTCCAGAAAGTGCTGCTGCTGGAGCAGACATTGTTCCTGTTCCAAAGTATGCAGGATCCTATTCGCCTAATGACTACAGTCCTGTGGCACTTGTGTCTTCCATTAGGAAGACCTTTGAGAGACCGGTCCTGGCCTATATGAGTCATCTTCTGGTAGATTACCTAGAACCACTTGCAGTTTGCCTGTCAGACATTGATTGGAGTGGGGATGCAATTATCTGTCCCCTCCAAAAGGTTTTTCTCACCTGGATAAAGCTAACAGCACTGTAAAAATCTGTACTTTTGGTTTCTCCAGTGCTTTCAGTACCATCAAGCCATTCCTGTTTAGGGGTAAACTCATTAATACAGTATGTAGGCAGACGAGCCTATGGTGTTTTGGATAATAGAATATTATTTGGGCAGACTGCAGTTTGTTAGACTTAAGGACTGTTTATCTTATATGGACGTAACACTGGAGCACAACAGGGAACAGTTCTGTCTCCTTGTCTCTTCTATTGCACACTCTCCTTGTCGCTTCTATTGCACACCTCTAACTATAAATATAATACCAGGTCATGTCAATTGCAGAAATTCTGAGATGATTCTGCAATTATTATAATTATGGGGTGCATCGATATGGAGGATAGGGCATAGTATAGGAATCAGTTGGAGTACTTTGTTTCTTAGAAAAACAGAACTGTCTGCATCTTAACATTAGCAAAACCAAGGAAATGGTTATTTACTTTTGCTGCACCAAAGAGCCTCGATATCTGGTTACTTTTCAGGACATGGATGTAGAAGTGCTGCGGTGGGCTGGCGCCTGCCCAGGGTTTGTTTTCTGCCTTGCACCCTGTGTTGGCTGGGATTGGCTCCAGCAGACCCACGTGACCCTGTGTTAGGATATAGTGGGTTGGATAATAAATGGATGGATGGATATAGAAGTGATGCACTCCTACACCCAATGACAGGTTTGATTGGTCTCAGAACACAGAGAAAGTACCTAAGAAAGTGCAGAGCGGACTCTCTTTCATTAGTAGACTGTTCCTTTAATGTGGGAAGTAACATCCTTCACATTTTCTACAACTCTGTGATGGCCGGTGTAGTTTTCTACACCGCGGTCTGCTGGGCTGGTAACATCACTTCAAGAGAGGCCCACCAAATCAAGCTGATTAAAAGGGCAGGCACAGTTATTTGACTCACTCTGAACTCCCTGGCAGTTGCAGCGAAGGAGAGAATTAAAACAAAACTGATGGACAATATGAACTATGCTGCACACATCCTCTCTCTGACACACTAACACTGAAGACTTTCAGCTAATGAATTATTCGGCAGATATGTGTCAAGAAACGCAACGGGGAGGTCCTTTGTACCAATAGCAGTAAGTCTATATAATGCCTCACTCTAACTGTCACAGCCAAGTCAGATGCTGCCTTTCTTTTTAAAAGGTATTCCTTTTTAGTCATTCTAATGTGTGTTCAGACCATAGTACTGTATGATTGTATACATATTTATTTAGTCAGTCAGTCAGTCAATTTTTCAAATCGCTATTTCCTAACACAGGGTCATGGGAGTCTGCTGGACGCAATCCCTGCCAGCACAGGGCGCAAGGTAGGAACAAAATCCCCAGGCAAGGCGCCAGCCCACCGCAAGGCACACACACCAAGCACACACTAGGGACAATCTAGGATTGCCAATGCACTTAACCTGCATGTCTTTGGACTGTGGGAGGAAACCAACGCAGACACGGAGAGAACATGCAAACTCCACGCAGGAAGGACCCGGGAAGCAAACTCTGCCCTCCTTACTGCAAGGCAGCAGCGCTACCACTGCACCACCGTGCTGCCCCATATTTATTTATTTATGTATTAATTTATTTAAAGAGCTTATGTAAAAGCTACATTTCCCCCAGGGAACAAATAAAGTTCAATCTGTCTCTCTCTATAGGTTTCAGCCTAAAAACAGAATAAAGAGTTTATAAAAGACAAAACACAGATTTCATATTTCTGTTTTGCTAAAAAATAAATATGAATATGTGAATTTCACCACTTTCAACACCTATGCCATATTTTATTTAAAACCCTCTAAAGCTTCATGAAGCAATATCTTAGAACAGACTGGGCTGGGATTTTACATTTTTATTAGAAATAACTTCCATTGATGCTGCATGAGCCTGAAAGCTGTGCTTGGCCACCTTGTAGAAGTCATCTTTTATGATGCTTGCTCCCCACAAGAAGTATGTCTTACATGAATTGAACTAGTGGGTTTCCAATTTCTGGAAAAAATTTCTACTTGGATGCCTCATCTGACTTTATCCTGCAATTGCTGGTTTGGGCCTACATTTCTAGAAATTCAAATATGAACACTACTTTTATTAGTGATCATCTCCTTGGTTACCCCTATCAGTTTCTCCACCTCGAGTTCAACAAAAACACAGAATTGTTTGGGAATTGCGGCAAACTCTGCAAAATGCTTTGAAATCAATGGGGAAAGGAGATTTGAGCAGATTATAACAGTCTTTTATGAACCCATGAGGGCTAGGGAAGCATCTGCCAACTATGCTGGGCTGATTATTGAGGCTGGAAATGTGACCTGAGTGGTGATGTATCAGTGCTAACCACTGAGCCATCATGCCTCCCTGACATAAAATTAAACTTTACAATAGTGAGGTTCACAATACTCGGAGTCCTTTATCTCTCGCTCTCTCTCTCTGCCTGCCCTGAGCTCCTATCACTAGGACTATCACTCACAGAGTGTGTTAGTCTAGGGATAAATGTGATTTTATATTTGGTAGGCTGTCCTTGTCACTACCTGAGCTACACAAAAATAGCAAAGAGCATAACATACTTAATACAGCAGTGAAGACACAACATTGAATGAATCTATAAACTGTAGAACAAGAAAATATTTTCAATGAAAATCTGATTTTTTTTTTTTTAAACAAACCGAAGGTTAAATCCAACTGGAATACCACTCAGGTAGTGACGTCACATGTGTGTGTATATGCCCTAAATTATTCACGCATACACAATTAATAATTATTCTTTTTTACTATGTCTTTACCGAACATTTAACAGTCAATATCTAACATAGTACTTTTATATTTGAATGTAACAGTAAATGTTTGACAAAAGAATGAATCTATTGTTAGAGTTGTGGACAATTACTCAATAAACAAGCAGGTAAACTCCATTTTCTGCCAGTAAGCATTTCAGAAAGTGGGATCAGAAGTGTAATGCAAGGTTCATCTAAGCTAGAATAAACTTGCTTACATATCAAAATCGGATTTTCTGAACAGCTTTCACTAAACCTGCTTACACCTAAACGTTCCTTAGGGTGCTTGCTGTCTGTTACTTGGGACAGGACTTATTATAGTATATTCAGGATGCCACTGAAATACACACAGCATTCCGACTAACTGGACTTGAACTAAGTGTCCATTGTTTGAAGGTGATGTAGTGAGACAATGTGCTTTCCTAGTGTGGTCATTTTCTAGGCATGCTTTACTATGCAAAGCTCACATATTAGCTTCAAGTGCTTAACAAATCAAAAATACTGTAATGTATTTCAGTAGTCATGTTTTCTGCACTGCACAGTAGCAAAAACATAGGCATATTCCAGAGCAAATAATTTGTTTACATGATGAGAAAGATGGATTAAATTCTGAGAGGGATCTCTCACAAACGTATGTTCCACATTACTTCAGGAAACATTAATAATTTTGTAAATGTGCAGAAGGCAAATCAATTATCAGTCGAAAGAACTGTATCACAAGTTAACATCAAAAGCTCAGAACATGTCTGCAGATTACAGAATTACTCTTCTTCAAAATCCAGTGCAGATATAAACCTGAAGAAGTCTTTTTTCACGAATCTCATCAGTGAAGCAACACAAGATAGATTTAAACATGAGGCAAACAAGTTGATTAGTGGGGCATAAAGAAGATAGCCAAAATTGTATTAGACAATTTACTGTGTCTGATCTCACTTGATAGTTTGGTCAACTATTATCAAGATAATCTGGACAACACTATTGCAAGTGTTAAAACATATATTGGAGTTCACTAGGATTAAGGTAATATATTGAAGTTTTGTGAAACAGAATTCTCTTTTGAGTAGATAATAAGTATTAAAGGAATTTTCGGTATTCATTTCAGTTATTTTAACTATACCACAAACAGCATTGATATACAGTAGTTCCTTATTTAGTACATCTGTCCCTTTCTGGAAAATGTTTCCCAACAGCCTGAGAAAGCATACACTATGTTTTCTGTGATTAAAGTGATACAATCTATACAAGAGGATGCTTTGCAATGCTTAAATTATTTCCTGGAATGAAGTATACAGATGTTTACTAATTTCTGTATTTAGTTGTGAAAAACTACAAGAGGCAGGGCTTCAAGACCCCAAAAGATTTTGTCTCGTGGCAGTAAAAAGATATATAAATTTTCATCAAACATCAGTTACATTGAGGGAATTTTGAAGCAAACAAAAATACAAGGTAATGAACCTATGGGATGGTAGAGAAGTTTTCTTTAATAAAAAAAAGTAATTAAGAAAAAATAATAATAGATTCAAAAGTTTTGATACCAGAAACCACCAGATACGGAAAAAAAAACATGTGAAACTTTCTACACAGTCTTAAAGTAGACCTTTTAAATTAACAGACACACAAACAGAGACCCTCAAATATGGTGCCTGAAGAGGATGGGGATTTACATATACTGCTAATAAAATTGAGTTCTCTCTCTCAGGGCCTCATTCACACCTTCAAATCAGCTCATGTTTTATACAGACGCCACTGCTGCATCTCTACATACTGTATATACTTTAATGCATGTACATATTCTCTATTTAGTAAAGCAAATAAATTATATTGTTAGGTATTCCTATATATTAAAGGTCGCTGATGCCATCTGCTGGCTTAGACTGTTTTGCCTGTGTGCATTTATGTTCCAAGATTTCATTAAGAAGATCATCAATGACTGGTGTAGCAGGCCTTCAGCTTCAAGCACAGAACTGAATATTAACATTAACTGACTGAGGCATGAACCTCTATAAGAATGTTTAATGAATAGGTATACAACATGAACACATTTTTCTTACTTCCAAAATAAAATCAACTTCAGTTCTATAGAAAAATGAACCCATATATACCTAGCACCTTTCACATGTCTTTTTAATGTGTGTCTGTAAAATGAGTACCACACTGAATTAGGTTTTATTGGGGCTCACCAGTTACCATTCACAAACTATGGAAAGAGCAACTTGTTTCCACATTTTCTTTCATTTCACAAGACATACTGGAAGACTGCATCGCTCGGCTTTGCATGGAGCATCTGGCAAATGCCCAGGAGAAACTGCAGCCAGTTGCTGGGCACAGAGACAGCCAGTCCTGTCAAGCTGAGCGAGTTACTACAGCGACCTTCACCAGGAAAAGCAGACATAAATTATAGTGATGATGTTAACATCTACAACCACATTTTAGACTATAAAGAAAGTGCTAAGCATTGTAAAAGAAATCAAAATTATCAGAGTAAAAAGTTGTATGATACAGTTCCTCTACAACCATTTGCATTACACTTAGTGGATGCTTCAGCCAGCAACTGCAATAGTTAATAGACTCTTCAAAGAAAAAAAAAGATTAAAAATGGCCCAGAAAAATGTTGATTGTAAAGTAGAAACATGCCGGCACTACATAATTTAATGAACACCCAGCACCAGTTCCCATATGACACCAAAAGCTTCCCAAGATGAAAATACGAATGCCAAAGAAGACTGACACATGTTTTGAACTTCCTCATCCAAATTCAAATGTATGAAGAAGAAAAATAGACATATTATGTCATTACATGTATACAGACAAGCACTATCATGAAACTAAATTTGGCATTTCCAGAAAATACATGGTTTGTTCATGTTGGCAATTGATCAACGCATATAAGGCTAAGGTCCCAGGACCATCTTCACCTACTGACCAAAGAATTAAACATTTTGAAAAACACTCTGCTGCTATTCACTCTGGCACCATTTTAAAGTTATGGATTTGCTAATGGCAAATGTCAACAAGCTCACAGATATGACATGGCATTCTATAAGGGAGGATTCTAACAATAAATGCCTAACGCCTGTCAAGGCATCATCCATCTCCAGGGCCTCAGATAATTAATTGCACAAAAGCTTTCTAACTGACAGGTTCTGCATCAAACTGATACGTTTACAAGTAGGTTTTGCCTTAGCACCTAAATGTGGGGTTGAAGGGGAGGAGGGAAGTAAAGTAAAGTACGAGTGGCTCATCAAAAGAGATCTCATATATTAACCATACAACTAAAATATAAATATTACACAGCAGGCAACCATGCTAAAAGGAAAGAGAAAAACAACTGTACACTAGCATTAAAATATAAACGCTATTAATACATTTAAAACATGAAAAAAGGTTTATTTTAGTCTGATGCATGACCTAAACATATTTAGTATGTGCAATTATTCCAGAAACAGATGCTAGCAGCCACAGTAAGTTAAACGTAAAAGATATTACCTAAATTACAGTAACTACAGCATAAATTGGGTGTTATCTGACATATTAAAACCATGGAGGCTTTAGGTGCCACTTCAGCCAATACATCCTTATGAATGAAAATCTGCAGTTTAACATCTGTTAAAGGTGAAGGGGAGTGTCTTGTTTGATTCTGCAGTAACTCCAAATGTTGGTGTCTTTACTATGGAACTTTTTTTATTCTGCTTAATCTAGTTTGTATCAGTATTTATTGCACTTAGTCAATAAAAGGTAAGCACAGTCTTGTGTGTGGATTGTTGGGTAGGACAGTTCAAGCCCTTTCGACAATAACTGTCAATGTCTCACCATTCTATTTCCAGGAGCAAAGCACATCAGACACAGCTCAAGGAATTTACAATATATTTGCTGAAGAAAATGAATAAGAGTGACAGCTTTCACCTTAAATTGCCTTTACTCCTCAAATGCAGCTTGAGAAACATACACAACAAATACACGTTGCAAAACAATGTATTCATTTAATTCAGTTTATTTATTTCAATTACCATGTAAAGTATTTGCTGCTTGCCCCTCTTATTCAAAAATATGCAGCAGCAATACAATGCAAGACAAAAAGCAGATACAACTGAATAATCTATCATTACAAATGCATAAATAAATAAAAGGTGTCATTTTGCTTGACTTTTCTCTAAATGCATAAATAAAAAGATATGCAAGTACTGTAGTTCATAATATAAATGAATAGTTTAATTAATAATAAATACTATGTATTGTCTAAACAAATAAAAATGAATGAGGCATAAAAAGTAATAAGAAGATTGTAAACCTTAACTAATAGTGCAAATTGATTGGTAAGGTGGATGGGAGCATAACTACAATGAACAATGCGGTAATTTCAATGACTTGTTGCAGGGCCTTGAAGTTTACCACAGTTCAGTTGCCATACCTAACTGTGATAAAGCTAGTTAGGAATCCATTTTCTGCCTTGGTCAGGGTCAAAGATGGGTGTTTGCAATATTTTATCCACATTTATCAGATTTCAAAGCAGAAATCCACACAAAACAAAATGTCAATCCATTATAGGGCACACAATGACATATTCACTATCAAAATGTAAAAACACCACTGTACAGTATTTATGTACAGTATGTATTTAATCAACTTGACAGTTTATCTTTAAATTACTGGAAGAAGTCCAAGTCCCTGGAGGTATTCAATGTAAAAACAGCAAAACTGAAAAGACTTCAACAAAATGAAACAGCATCTGGATGTGCGCTGTCTTTATAGTGTTAGCAAACTCTATCTTAATCCATCCAATCTTGTTTTTGAAAGTAGTTTTATCCTGAACAAAAAACATAGTAAGCACTTATGGTAAAGTTTTTTAATAAATCTCTCTTTAAAAAACCACCTCAATCTTTTAAATCACAGATTTGGCCAAACGGCCCTGTATATAGTTTAAATGATTCTTTTTCTTTTTGCCCAAAACAGCTATATAGAATTCTTTTATAAAGAAATTAACTGTGCTACTAGTCTAAGATGGTCAAAATTGAAGTAATCAACGGAGACACCAGTGTTAATGTCTGCAGTGCACCATCTACTGAAATGTATTCTGTAATGTAAGTAGTTATAAAATGTAATATTACAAATGTTTGTGAAATGGCATCTGTGGAAATGACAAATGCAATGCATTGCACTATTAAAATTGTTTATGATGCACCATTTTTTGAAATAACAGAGGCACAGCAACAGAACTGACACACTGACAGACACTTACACTTTTACTAATGTGGATGTGACGTTCTTTAACAAGAACTGGCTATTCAATCCAGAAGAGCTAGTCATTTTAATTTGCAGTATCTATAGAAGGTATTCACCCCCCTGAAATTTAACACATTTTATTGTTACGTACTACATTGAATCACAGTGGATATCATTTGTTTTTATTGACACAAAAAAAATCTCTAAACGTTAAGTAGATCTGTACAAAATGGTTTGAATTAATTACAAATATAAGAGACAAAATAATTGATTGCTTAAGTATTTAATGTGAAAACACCTAAATCAACACTGGCACAGCCAACTGGTGTTAGACGTCACATGATTAGTTCAATAGACATCACCTGTCTGTAGTCAAGGGGTTTCTATTGGTTGTAGGATGAATGCACATGTATATGGAAGGTTCATCTTGTGGGGAGTCAGTATGGTGGTCTAAACTACAGAATGAAGACAAAAGGACACATCAAATGACTCTATAAAAAGTTGACTGAAAAGCACAAGTTGGGGGATAGAGACAAGAAAATATCCAAGCCCTTCAATATCCTTTGGAGTCCAGTTAAAACAATCAATAAGGACTTGAAGAGCACAGCACAGGTGGAAATCTGTCCACAAAAACTGAAAGATGAAGCTAACGACTAGTGAGCGAGGACACCAACGGACCTCTGAAGATGTTATAAGCTACAGAGGATGAGACTGGACAGACTGTGCAGACAACAACTGTTGTCCAGATGCTTCACCAGTCACAACTTTATAGGAAAGTGGCAAACAGAAACCACTGTTAAAAAAGCACAAGGCTAGAGTTTGTCAGAAAGCATATGGGAAAGTCCAAAGTCAGCTTGAAGAAAGTTCTATGGTCTGAGTAGACCAAAACAAAGCTTTTTGACCATCACACTAAACGCTATGTTTTGCATGAGCCAAGCATAAACAAAACACTGTTATTGTCCTGGAGTGGCAAATCTCAATCCATATGAGAGTTTGTGGCTGGACATTAAAAAATGTTGTTCACTTAAGATCTGCATGCAACTTGACAGACCTTGAGCAGTTTTACACTGAAGAATTAAGGAAAACTACGGTGTCCAGATATGCAAAGCTAATAAAGAGAGACTTGTGCACACAGACTCAAGGCTGAAATTGCTGCCCAAGGTGCATCTATTAAATACTGACTTGAAAGGGGCAAATATTTATGTAATCAGTTATTTTGTGTATTATACTTGTAATTAATTTAAATTATTCTACAAAAATCTGCTTTCATTTTGACACTACAATTTTTTTTGTAGATCAGTGTCAAAAAAGACAAACTTATTCCACTCTGATTCAATGTTGAACAACAATAACAGATGAAAACATCCACGGGGTGAATATTTTGTATAGGCACTGTATCTAACATCTCATTTCAAAGTCCCAAACTGCTTGATAATTTGTTTTATTTTGTATCCAGATCTACAGTCCTGTAGGTGACAAAACACTTGACAGCATTTATTCCCTTGTGTTCTACTTGAGAATTTTAAAGGAAAAGTTTCAACTCACTGTTCTTTCCCCCTATAGAATCTTCAACACATCAATCAATTCTCCTCTAAATTTTAAACAGCCATGATGAAAAGATTCTGCGCCCTCTCTAACCCTCTGTACGTAACTAATATTCCACAATTCTAAACTAAATTTAGTCAGTCTTGTTTGAACATTTTCTGCTTCTGTTGTGTCAATGCAAGACAAAGACAGAAGCAACAGACACAGTGTCCCATTCCAGATCTATTATCACAAACGTGTTATATATCTTAAACACACCACTCTGCTCCCAAAACTATGTTACATAACTCAAAATTCTAATATCCTTTCTAACTTCCATATGCTGTATGGCTGTTGAGAAGTCCAATGGGACTCAATTTATTCTTGCAGGTTATAAATTCTAGCTCCTGACAACTCAATGCTTAAATATATTTTAAAACTTGCTTCCTATGTGTAACATACAGTATATGGAAGAAACAAACTTCACTCTCAAGTAAATCAAAGTGCACTTTATTGATCATCTTGTTCACACAGGGAGTAGAAAAACAGTATTATTCTAGCTACTCAAAGTTAGCCCTGACATTACTAGTGTATAGCTACAGCAAGAGAACACTGACAACATAAATCAGGTGTATCAAATACTGACCAATGGTCCTAACTCCTAGCTGTCTAATCCCTATTGAGTTATACCAACATAACATGAAGACTATAACATTTAACTTTCTTACCTCTGCTCCACCCAGAGCCCTCTGGCCAGATCATGTATGAAACTTAAGAGTGGAAATGAACACACAACCTGTATTAAATTAACAACTTTAACCTTTAACAAGAGCAAAGGTGCCCTCGTACCAAAAAAAAAAAAAAGCCAACAAACACATACATTCTTTGGAGATTATTGCAGCCCCAGCAGCTTTCCAGGTTTTAAACAATTCAAGTAATCCTTTTATTTTTATTGTGTGATGTTAAACCTATTTTTCAGAGTCTTATATGTGAGACAGTTCACTTTCTGAACTCCTTTACTTCTTTCACACGTTATATTAATTGATTATGTGCTATATTCTTCTGTATGCTTTATATTATCCTTATTTTTAATAATGTGCTTAACCTCCTCATTTGCTGTTTATTTATTGCTAAAATGCTGAAGAAATGTCTCATAATTATCTTTTATTTCATCTGAGTTGACCTGGCATCATTTTGCTTATAGGCATTATGAAACAATGACAGTAATAATTGGATATAAATGGTTATTGTTTGAGTATAAATATCAGCAATCAATTGAAAAATACCATTATTACAGTAGTGACAATTTTATTAGTCATTTAGTTTTGCACCAGTTCATGTTATACTCAAGGCTGAAAAGCCATGCACATTAATACAAATGGATAAAAAATATCTCCTTGAACCACTTCAAAGCAATTTCAAGACTACATTAACTGTCACACAAGATATGACAAGTGGAAGACTGCATCCTAAATTTCAGAACCAGGGCAACAATAGGGAAAAATTGACTTTCCTTAATGATGTAACAATCTTGTTTAATTTTGACAGTAAGAATGCAATGCATTTACTCTTGAGGCATGACACCCTGCCAGACAGTATGGCTGAGCTGACCATGAATTGAGAAAACAGCACAGTGCAGTGGATATTTCACAGCTACAGACAAGAGCGGTTTCTGCTGTAGGCTAGCCAAGTCCTTGAAATAGAATCACTGCTGCAGAGTTTGTTGTTTTAGGAAAGGACAACGTGGCAGGTAGCTTTTTCTCTGTATTCACTAAATAAACTGAACAGCCTACAACTGAGACAAAGCAAGCAAGGGCATCAATAAACCAGCAAGGCCATGCAGAGCAAGATAATTAAGTCTCAAGTACAGTATTTGTGCTCAGGGTTTATGAAGTTACACAAAAAATGACATACAATTACAAGGCATAGCATAACATTATAGCCTCTGGAAAAAGATGGAAGCATAGGAAGAAACACAAGGCGAGAAGTGGCAGTCAAAGCCATTAATTACCACAAAACCACTGTGATGGTTACCAAACTGCCTTTCTAATTGATTTTATAAACACTATGAAGTCAGGCAATAAAGATAATTTAAATTTACTTTATCTGTAAATGACAAGTTTGTAGATGCTGTCTTACTGAAGATAATTAATTGCTTACATTCAATGGGTCATGTTTTAAAGCCCTCTTAGTCTATGTAGTATACAAATTTGGCTGCAGAACCACTCTAGATCAAAGAAGTAGCCTGCAGAGTACAGAATTACAGTGCATTTCTTAAAACAAGTGAATAAAATAACAGGAGTGAAGAGCTGATCTTAATCCCACCAAAATGATTTGATCTAATCAAGGTTGGATTCAGAACCCCATAGGCCCTTGGGTGACATAACTCCATAACAGAGAATTGTTCATACTTTTAAAAATATAGCACACATACACCAAGTCATTTAATGCAGAGCAATTTGGGTATTGGTAAAAAGGCCCCTTGTCATCACTGTCCCCTGCGTGTGCACCCAGAGCACCCTGATGGAATATCTGTCCTTGGATCTAGTACCATTAATCCAATCTCATTACGTTTTCTCTTACCAATAAACATAATGCCTTAAACACCACTTTGATTGAGAAAACAAATATCCTGCCATTTCACTACCTGTAGCTTCACATGATTCATCCTTCTCCATTCCTGTGTAAGACAAAAGAAGGACTTTTAAATGAGTTAATGCCCAAAAATCATGAAGTCCAGATGAATTTAAAGGCTTTGTTTTAAAATATTTGTAGTTGCCAAACAGCTGACATCTTCAATGACATCTTTAATATTTTCCTGAAGGATTCTATAGTAGCTGCCTGCTTCAAAGGTACAATAATTATCCCTGCTCCCAAGAAAAATAGTGGACTGTCTAAATGATGACAGACCTGTCTGAATCACTCCAATTGTGATTATGTGCTTTGACAGACTGGTACTAGAACATACAGTATTATTCATTTTACAGAACATTTGAGATAGTGTGTATCACCTCAGCTTTACATATAGTTACACCCAGTCCACAGGGGAGACTATCATATAAAATCTGCTATGTCAGACTGTGGCTCAATATTTAACATTGTTGTACCATCAAAGCCAATCACCAGTCTCTTCAACTTGGGACTTAGTGTCATCCTCTCTAAAAGGATTTTGGACTTCCAAATTTGCAGACCTCAGAATGGGTAGATGGTCAGCATCAACCCTCTACACCCAGACTGCAATATGCACTCCTCAGGGTAGTGTGCGGAGCCCTCCTTCTATACTCCTTGTTCACCTGGGACTGTATGACCAGACACATCTACAACCCATCATAAATTTTTCTAATGTCAACACCATCATAGGCCTGATTACCAAAAAAGACAGTTTACAGAGATGAGGCCAACTTGCTGACTCAGTGGTACCATAATAACAATCTAGCCGTTAATTTGAACTGGTCACAGACTTCAGAAAGTTCAGTGTTTCGAAACGGATGCTATGGAGAGGGTGAGCAGCGCTACATTTAGTGGATTAACCATTAACCACTTCTGCTGTTAACATTTAAGGCCATTCATAACCTCGCCCCTCCATATCTGTCCAACCTTCTTCATGTTGCCATTCCCTCCCGTAACCTTAGATCCTCTTCCTCCATCCACCTGACCGTCCCTCTCGCCCATCTAACCTCCATGGGGAGCACAGAATTCAGCTGTTCTGCTCCCAAGCTCTGGAACTCATTACCTACTGAGCTTAGAAATATCAAATCATTTTCAACCTTCAAATGTAAACTTAAAACCCATCTGTTTAAAATGGCTTTTTCTCTATTATTACAGTGGCTTTGTTTGGTTTTAATTTTTATATTTTCTGTATTTTCTGATGTTTTAAATTGTTTATAATGTGTTTTTAATTTATTTATTGTTTGTTCAGTGTCCTTGAGTTCTTAGAAAGGTGTCTTATATAAATAAAATGTATTTTATTATTACTACTGATGAACTGAAGTGGCCACAATACATTTAGGCTCATGTTAAGAAAGCTCACCAACACCTTCACTTCAACAGAAGTGGCAAAGACTGTTACTGGCACCAGGATGTCTTCTATTCAAGACATACAGTATATATCACTACATGCCTTTGAAAAGCAAACAGTTTTATCAAACACATTAGCCCTTCTACACAGTTGTTTTTTTCCATTTTTGGCAAATGGCACAGGGCCATTGGCTCTGCCACCAGAAGATTTAGAAATAGTTTCTATCCACAGGTTGTAAGGTTACTTTACAATCGGTCATAACTACTATGCTACCATGCTAAAACAGAAAAATGTGGCTAGTAGCAAGTTTGAAGTTTTTAAACTGTCCCAGCATGACAGTAATGCTACTGAAAGTAATGTATGCTTCCACAACACTATAGTGCTGCACAGGGATTCAGGAATTGAATAAATTATTATTATTATTCATTACTTCACAGCCTTCATATCAAATGACTAGATTAAAAAAATATTTTGCATACAATGAAAAAGTTTGGATAAAATGAGAAATTCAGTTCTCAATATAAGGCAATTAGTTTCACCCCAACATTTTAGGGTGAATGTTCTACTTGTGTTATAAAACACACACATACAAAAAATTGTTAATACTACCACGATCATCTACACTACCTGGCTACAGAAAGTAACATTATAATGGTATTCTTTATTGTTCCACTTCTTTGATTTATAAGTTTAAAGACAGAAGATGAAAATGTAAAGGCGCTCTCCCATATCTAGGATGGTAGAATGTGAATTTAAATGTCAAGCACATGTTACGGACAGCTGAGATAATTTGTTGCTATAAACTTGTCTGAGATTTCACAGCCATTTTATTTTTTAAACTTTATAGTTGTTGTTGGGAAACAACATAATTTATTCAAAAAAAGAAAATGCTGAGCCAAGCATTTCAGGCTTTATCATTTTGAGCTTTACATTATTTACTATGAAACAAAAGCAAACATATTTTAGATTATTATGAGAATGAAAACAGCCCTTTGTCATGCAAAGAATCACTTTAAGCAACATTTTCATGAATCAGACAACACAGTTTTATTCTTCATACAATTTGCCATATCCTTTATAGTCCAGATAGCATGTTATCAACCTGAAATAACTGCAACTAATTTGAAGTGTAACAAATTTTACCTCTGTTAATCATAGAGTAATTATAACAAATTGGATTATCTGGCCTTTTTATGCTTATCCACAGCATAATTATTACATTATAAGGTCTTGAGGATGCAGAGAAGGAAACAATGTGGGTTACTATTAACCACTTCACAGCACTGGTACACTCCAACTGTGTCTAATGAGTTCCAATTCTGAAAGCAGGAACTGAAAAGTTCCTTTCACAAATAAAGGTTATTCCTGAAATGTGCATGTTGGGGGGGCACACAAATAAAAAATGGAGGGTAGAGCCCAGAAAGTCTACCAAGCAATTATTTGGCCATTCGTGAATAACCATTGCTCTCTTCCTGATTTAATCTGTTACTGCTATTTAAGTATTACCACTGGTCTTTATATCTTAATCACAAATTTTTACAAAAACTGTCTTAATCTTAATAAATGTTTGCTACACCCTTAACTGCAATAACTGCAGACAAACTGTTCCTATAATTCAGTGTCAGGCATTCACATTGTTCTGGAGACACTGTAGTCCAACCTTCCTTGCAGAACTGCTTTAATTCAAAATCACCAGCAGGTTGTCAAGCGGAGCTGCTCATTTCAGGTCACACCACAGCACCTGTTCCTGGTTACGATCGGGACTTTGACTAGTCCAGATCAAAGTTTTAATTATGCTTCTTTTGAACCATTCTAATCTGGACTCTGTTTTCAGTTATGGATCATTGTTTTGCTACATGACCCAAGCAAGCTTCAGTTTCAGTTTATGGGTGGATGACAACATATTCTCCTCAAGAATGCTCTGGCACAGAAAGAAATTTACTGTTCCTGCAGTTATGGCAAGATCCTCAAACTTCATCTTTTGTTTAACATGCCATAGAACATTCTCCTGGAAAGTCTGATTATCACCAACACCTAAAATTTGAGTATTTATTTTTGTCTGGTGTCTATCTGCTGTGGTAAGAGTAGCATACAGTTTATTTGGATGTTTTCAGCATCCTCTGTGACTTTCTATATTAATTTTTCATTGCCTCCTTGGGGAGCTTTTCTCAGACTGGCCACTTCTGGGAATTTTAGAAATGGCTCTGTAGCCCTTTAGAGACTAATCGATATCAACATTTTTTTTTCTCATTCCATTTTATTGTGGAATTATGTGAATGTTGCATCTTTTCCATGAACCTGATTTAATCATAAAGGGCCAAAATAAGTCAGGTTTATTCTGAGCAGCTGTGTTTAATCACCTGACCTAAAATGTTCTTTTTAATTGGGTTGATTTCATTTGTGGGCAATAACATTTTCACACAGTGAAAGCTGGTTTTGGATAACAGTTCATTAGATAAATAAACTTTTCTTTTTGGTTTTAAAATTCACACAGTGCTGTTTATCTAGTATATAGTAGATTTAGAGCTGAAGATCTGAAAACATTCAATGTCAAAATTTGCAATAACAGTGAATTTGATAAGGAGGCACATATTCTTTATGTACACATGAAAACAGCAAGGAAATTAACCAAGCAAAATCTGATGGAGCCCATGTGTATCACTCTCTGATATTCATACTGATTGGACAATTATAAGTTATCAATTAAAGATCTATGGCTAGCCTAAATTTTCTTAAATTTACTTGTTTTCTAAGGTTAACAATTTGGAACAGTGTCTCGTTTCAACCAAGCCAAGAAGAAAATTGCTAAGCCCAGAAGCAACCTCTGTGAATTGTGCTACTCAGCATCTGTTTTCACATGAACAATCTTAGTGACATTACCACCTTGTAGTGAGTACAAAGTTTAAAGTTATACAAAACTCAACTGGAAAAAACTAAACTTGCCACAACTTTCTGAACCAAAAAATATGCTACAGTAGTATATACCTTTGGATCCTAACCGACTTGAATTTGTCTTTGAGCTCTTCCGTGTCCAATCCCAAGTAATGCTTATAATCCTAATGCATGTTTGTGAATGAGATACTGTTGTGGAATCAACACAAGTAAATAGGATACAATTAAAAATTATTTTTCCCCTAGTAAAAGGTCTGGAAAAAATATCTTGCAGATGGACAAAACGTTGAAGCAGTTAAGAATTTAAAAAAAGATAATATACCATAACATGTCTCTTTCTTCATATAACCATAAGGCCTTTCTATTTCAAGTCACATGCAGCTAAACATACACTATATAACACATTAAAGAATACATTACCCAGTAAGTTATTAATATAATATTTAAATAAAATAAACACTACCACTCAGTAATTGTTCTCATCAAAATGCCCAGTATAATCTGTTAACTACAAAACTTCTGTGCTCCTTTCAGAATCTCCATTCCATTAACAGGGTTTTCACTTCCAAGCACTGTGCACCTGGAAAATTGCTGAATCTCCTTGGTATGTAAAGAAAAGGTCTTCCTTGTAGATTCATGAGATAGTCAGCCTGGAAATAACCCAAGCTGTATCCGTGAATGGAGCTATAGTTACATAGACTTTAGGCTCAAGCATCTTCTTAACTAATACTTAATGTTGCCCTTATCATATTTTAAGTACATTTTTTCAATAAATTTTCATTACTGACAATACCGCCATCTTGAAATAGAAATTACCCAGATAAACTGCAAAATTTAAAAGTCAGTGACCTCAATGCTACACTATATAAAGAAAAAGATAAGTGTACTCCTGAAATCTGAACATGAATGACAACATTCAAACACCAGTATCTCTTACAAGCATGGCATGGGAAGAGTCAGCCTACTGTACATCTACCCTTGATCCCTTCTTATCTTAAGAGCTGGTCTCATATATGACTTATTATATATGACAAAACACCAGACCTCTTTCACATCCTAATGTTTGATTACACACAAACTGAAATGTAATCAAATACATTCTGAAAGTGACACATTGGACCTCCTCAGAAAAAGAAAAAATTTATTTCATAAACTCAGACCCTTAGTATAATTAGCTGAAGGGCAAGATTATTCCTATTTCAACAATAAAATGATTAATCTGGATTTACTGGTCTGCTGTGGCACTTCAGCAGGTCACCTCAATGACTCATTGAAGTTTGAGAGATCTTACCTTATTCTGATTAAGAGGGCTCTTGTGGGATACAACTCCATGAGAGTAGCCTAACTGCCATGGGGTTCATGACATATGTCACTGTAGGCAGCAGTGGAACACAGCAAAACCAAAAATACATACTACATAATCAATTCCCGAACTTGTCGAATTACAGAGAAAATACCTTACCATTGTGTTAAATGCTTTCTAAGAAAACAACAAAAATTTGAAGAGGCATACTCCTGGGACAGGGAGCTACTCAAAAAAAATTAAACAAATTAAGTAACATACTCATGGAAACCTGACTGTACTGATCATGTAATCTTTCAAATGCTATCAAGGCTTCTGTATTAATCACTATGACGATCAAATACAATTCACACATTAAATGTCTGCTTAAAGAAGAACATTTAGAATAAAAAAAATTACATCTTTCAAAGTCAAAAACCAAAAAGAAATTCATGACTACAATCAAATTATTCTACTTTGCAACAAAAGCGTATGAGTCATGGCAGTGTTTAGGAGGTGCATTAAGCTCTTGATTCTTTTTGTCAGTGACACTATGAACATTTCCTATCATACAGTATATCAAAAGGATGAGTCTATTGCAGTTGATTTGCTCATTTACTGCATATTCAAGTAAATGCTTACATTTTTCTTAATCTTTGGGTACAAATGAATTTTGGTGGTATATGAAATCACCAAAAAGTCTGTCAACAAATTAAATAAACATTTCACTTACCTACTGTATATTTTTCACAATATTCAACATGTCTACAAAATGGGTTTGGCCAGGATAATTTTAGTAAGCAGAAATACAAAATTAAGAGAATTACTTGTCTTGCAATAATTACAATAAAGTCCCTTTTAGTTTATAATGGAAATATAATGATAGAGCATAAAGTACCTTAGAGATATAGGATTTTCTCAGAACATTCTTATTTCTAGATATTGCCTCTGTTTTATACAAACAGTTGTGCTTGCCAAAATAAAAAGATCAGCATTTCAATCCTGACCCTTACGGCATAGAATGACTAATGAAGGAAAGGAATGCAGTCATCTGGTATTAACTGAGCTTCATGCAGCTTTCTGGAACAATAGAAAAGAGCTAGCAAATACTTTGGATGCTTCAGCTCTGCTTTTGTCTTTGACGATTTTCCTTTGCCCATCCATAGTACTGCGTACATCGCCAATGCATCACTGTGAAGTAATGACTTGTACATGAACTGCCAAATTTCAAAGTAGGTTGTGTAGCTTGCAATAAAACACAGCTAAATGAAAAGCATTACTTGTATTTCTACATACCCAAAAGTGTCATCTTTCAAATATATCATATGTTTCCATGTGGTCTGAAATGTTCATTAGTAGAATATGCAATTTGCACATGTATATGCTGAGGTGAGCAGCGTTTCACAACTCAGTGAATCTGCTTTTACCAAAGATCCCACCTCTGTCGAGCCACATACAATGAAAAGCTTGTCCTTATTGGATAGATGAGGTTCAGAGCATTCATTGTCATAGAGGCATCTATTATTGTTCATTCATATTACATGTCATAGCTGTGCATAAAACACAAACAAAATTGCATGTGCGACAACTCATCTTTACATACCGCTATTCACAAAACGTCTGACAGACTACATGGGAATTGTTTTGTTGACAAGTAAAAAGACTTGAAGCATGTACTAGAGAAATATTATCTTCCTCTTCCAAAAAAAAAGAACCACACAATTGAGGAATATTTACACATATGTTTAGGAAGTCGCTGTGCACTGGGAAAATTGCAAAGGACTTGAAAATGGCAAATGTTATTCAGTAATTGTCCATAAAAAGGGTGATCAGGCAGATCTAAGCAAATTTAGGCTAGTGAGCTTAATGTGCAACATAGGTAAATTAAAGGAAGAATGTTTTCAGGAAAAGACTGAGCAACACTTTTGTTTTCCCAATGGAAAAATGCTTAAGCGGTTTAAGCAGGGCTAAAGAAAGAAAGAAAATTTACTTGTAAACCACCTATCAACTCAGTTAATTTTTTACTATATTTTGGGAGGTTTCACATACTTTTTACACTATATAACTCTTGTAAGTGAGCTGTCACTCTAGCAGCAGCAAAAGGAACTGCATTATGAATGAATATGACACATATCCCTATCACTTTTTTGCACTTTTTGGTTTTAGAACCTCATGCTACGTTATATCCTGTTTGACAACATTATTATAGGCAGTTATTATTTTTAAATTTGTATGATTAGTTAAGAATTAAAACCAAAACTTAAAGAAAGAATAATTGACATTATAGTTATTCAGGCAATTACGCAATATTTTCATTTTAATGAAAACTAGGGGGCTTTGCTTGCCAAACCCCCCCAGACTGCGCCACGTGCCAGCCACTTTGCGTCTCTGCCACTCGCGTATGTGGATTTCACTTTCACCAAACAAATCTTTTAAATTTCCAGAATATGCCTCTTCATTGGGATGAAACACTACTCTTCGCTGATGGCAACACGAATTAGACGATCTACAAGTCTCTGACTTAAAGTGTAAACTTGAACAATATATTCAATCTCTTTTCGCTGTTCCGTTATTTCACAGAGTAATAATTTTTGTTTGTTTAAGCTAATGCAATCTTTACTATCATTTTTTTGCTCATTTTTGCATCGCGCTAACATTTTTGAATTCTTTATGACGTTTTACTTTATCATCTACTCTTTGTCTTTTACTTCCGACCCTGGGCGTGGTTAAATCTCCTGGCACAAAGTCTTGTCTAAAAGAGTCACGTCTCATCCCAGGATTTTTTTTTATTATAATAGAGATATGTTATTAGTAAATGCCATTATGTCATAAGTAATAAAAAATGCACAGATTCAGTTTAATAGAATTTCACCAACACAAATATGTGGAAAATACCGAAAATAATGGGTGAAAAATATACCCACGTGGATGGATGGATAGACAGACAGACAGACAGACACTTTATTAATCCCAAGGGGAAATGTTTTCAATGAAAACAAAGTTTTCTTTCAAAATGAACAACAGAAGGAATCAAAATGTAAAGGTTCAGCTGAAAATTATCTATAAAAATTCAGAAAGGTGATGCAAGGAGTTTTATTTTTTTGGTTGGTTCTCTAAAGTTAACTGTGAAGATACTCAACGCATATGCACACCCATGGTAACCTTGCAAAGATAGCATTTAAGACAGCCTGTTTAACAATTTACACTTACAAACAAGAAGGGGGGTCAGGAGCAATTCAATTAAAAACAATTTTGTTTAGAAAAACATACATTATGCCCAAATTACAGTTACAGATTCATTTAAACGTGGATAAAAAATAAACACATCACTCTATGTATAAATAGGTTAACAGCAGACTACTATTAATTGCATACTAGTGATGAATGAACTCCAGTGTTCGCTTTGCCTCCAAGTTCGGATAAATTATAAAAGTGTCCTTGAATATCGCTTAACTCGGTGAAATGTATTGAAGTCAATGGGGAAGGTTTAACTGAGCTGGATTTGAGTGCATTATAATGGTGCAATCATCTTTAAAGTGCCCATGAGGGATAGGGAAACGGCTGTCAATTATACTGGACCAATTACTGTGACCAAAAAGGTGACCTAAGCTGCGCAGCGGCAGTGCCAAATACTTCACCATCATGTCTCTGTGAGATCAAAGAAGAAAGAACACAGTCAGAGACACACAATCATAAATTTAGTCAAAACAAAGCATTAATGCCGAAATCATAGTCAATACTGGAAAAATACATAGGAATATTCAAAGTGGCGTGTCATGACAGAAGCTGCAGGCTCATTCTATTTTTTGAAGTTGCGTTGAAGGCTCTCCAAACTGTTTGTGCTGATGCTTTGCACTTTTCAAAAAGATAGAAATGTCTAGTAAATAGTAATAAATCTGTCATTATTATTATTTCACTAGCAAAATACCCGCGCTTCGCAGTGGAGAAGTACTGCCTTAAAATTTTTATTAAGAAGAAAATTAAACCTGTTTAAACTGAGGGAAAATATACCAATAATTATTTGTTAAGAATCTCTTTGTATACCACATTGTCAGTTCGGCCCTCCGGTTGTAATATGACCAAGCTGTGCACTGAACTTACTCTTGAGCATGCAACGTACAGTTGGCCATGTGAAAAGTAATCTTGTCAGCTTGGATTGCTGCTGTCATAATCGGTTTGAGTTTCATGGTTTGTTTCAATTATAACAGTATTTGCAGGACTTGTGTTGAAGTGACATTCGGCATCAGTCAAGCGTTGTAAGCATACAACCGGTTTCATCGATAACTTCGCATCCAGCTTTTGAGAGTTTAAACATTCATAAACATCAAAGTGTCCACTACTGAAATCGTCACCTGTGAATCT